>NW_006440152.1:164611-170133 GCF_000325575.1 Pteropus alecto | reverse complement strand
CATTGATCATTGATCCCTGTGCTGTTTCTCTGGGTGGGGAAACTAACACCATATCAGCAAGCTCAAGGCCTTCTCCCAGGAGGCCTTTGATGGAGCCCCTGATCCACGCATGATGTTCTTCGTGATTTAGAGACTGCTGTGGATAGCTTGAGATGATCTCCCTTTCTGCATTTTCTGAGGCTTTTTTTTTCAAAACCCAGGAGAAACTTTGGAATTTAAAATTACCCATGTGCCAGGAATCCCCACAGCCTCCTTGTGAGGGGTAGATGAGCACCATATGCTATTTATATAAAAATAAATGGCTTCCCCCCATGAAGCACCCGGGCCTGAATCACTGGCTAACTCTTCTTTTACCTTAGCAGCTGGAACAGTGGCCCTCTGGATGTATATGCAGAAAGCAATTTAGTTTGAGAAAAACCCCAGCAGTTTGTGTGAGTGTTGTGTCTCTTAGGGAGGCAGGTGGTGGGCAGGCCAGCAGCCCCCTATGGGACCAGCTAAAGAAGGCAAGAGAAGAAGGCAAACAGACAGTGCTGTACAATGACCTTCTGCCTCCCCAAACAGACTTTCAGAGGAGTCTCCTCATCTTAATGACGCCCCCTACAGTATCATGAGCCCAAGGAATAGGACTTGAAAGAAGTGATGAAAATAACTTCAAACACCATAGGGCTTTGCTTAGGAAATTGGTGTTCATTCATTCATTTGTCAAGCAATTAATAAGCACTTACCATATGTACATCTTGACATTGCATAAAGTCAGCCCAGTGGCGACCCCCCAGGACACTGAGCCAAAACTAAATCTTTGAAAATGAGACAGGCCGAAACTTGACAGCCTAGGCAGTTACTGAGTAAAGGTGCCAGTTGCTGCATTTCAGTGGGATTTCATTGATTCAACAAACAATTTATGAGTATCTACTGTGGGCCAGATACTGGTAGGCACTAGAGTTATCAGAAGGGAGAATCCTAGCTCTGATCAAAGGGAATTTCAGATAATAGGAGCTAACAACATGTGCCAAGAACTACGCTGAGTGTTTTCTGTGCCTTATCTTTTTGAGTTCTTATTCCAGAGCTGGCAGGCAAGTCTGTACAGATGGGGCAACTGAGGCTCAGATATTTTACTGACTTGCTCAAGATTACCTAGCCAAAAAGTGGCAAAAGTAGCTTGAATAATTCAAGTGTGTCCAAAGGCCCAAGGCTGTGTTCTTTGTGCATCACTGCCTACTGCAGGGGTCTGTCAACTGCAACCTGCAGTCCCCATACTGCCTGAGAGCTCAGAATGGCTTTTACATTTTTAAATGGTTGGAAAAAAAAACAAAAGAAGAATATTTCACAATGTGAAAATTATATGAGATTCAAATTTCAGTATCCATCGATAAAGTTTTATTGACACACAGCCACACCTATTTATTTACATCTTATCTAATGCTTTTCTACTATAATAGCAGACTTGAGGAGTCATGACAGAGGCCTTATGGCTGGCAAGGTCAAAATACTATAGTTCTTTGCTAGAAGAGTTTGCCTACTTCCTGGCCACATAGGTCACTAGTAGATAAGGAAGCAGGTCTCAACCCATGTCTGAACTCAGGTGGTTTCCTGAGCTCTGTCCTCTTATCCCAGCCTCTTCCTCAGCAACTCTGGAAAAACTCCAGGGAGCCTCAAATGAGCATGTTCTTGATGGCCACCTTTGAGTTATTTTCATCACTTCTTTCAAGCATCTTTGAGGCCTGAGATGTTTAGGGTGGTATTAGCTTTTTCCTAATGTTTACATGAAAATGTAGACAGCAGATCTGGGGTTATTTGTGAAAGCCCTGAAAGCAATCCTGTTGGTCTTTGCTGAGAGGTGCCAAATTATCTCAGGCTCCACTGAGAGCTGCTTTCAGGGCCTTATATGGGCATAATCTCCTAACTCGGGCTTGTCTCTCTCTGCACTATGGTAACATCCACTTTTAAGGTTATGTGTGAACATTTCTGGTCTTTCCATTTGCTTAAGCTGTGGGGAATTTAGCTTCTGCTGCACTTGAAGGAAACATGAATGATGTCAACTTTTGCATCTTATTTATACATGGAAGATGACAATTGCCTGCCTTTTGGCATTTATACCTTTATATTTGTCTGTAGGTTGAGGGAAGCATTTTTATATTAATTTCAGGTGTACAGCACAACAGTTAGACATTTATATAGTCTTGTACCCACCTGGCACCATACATAGTTATTATAATATTCTCTATCCTATATTTTACATCTCTATGACTACTTTGTAAGTATCAATTTGTATTTCTTAATCCTTTCACCTTTTTCATCCAGTCCCCCAACCACCCTCATATCAGACAACCCTCAAAATGTTCTCTGTCTCTATAAGTTTGTTTCTGGTTTGTTGTTGTTGTTGTTGTTGTTGTTGTTGTTGTTCCTTAGATTCTACATATAAGTGAAGTCATTTGGCATTTGTCTTTCTCTGTCTGACTTACTCCACTCAGCATAACACCCTCTAGGTCCATCCATGTTGTTGCAGATGGCAAGATTTCATTCTTTTTTATGGCTGAGTAATATTCCATTGTATATATGTATTACCTCTTCTTTATCCAATACTCTATCAGTGGACACTTAGGTTGCAAGGGAAGCATTTTTGTAAGTGCTGGAGTGGGGAATGTATCTTCATTATCCCTGTTGTTTCCTGGGATTAGTGTGTTTGAGGAGATGTTGATATAGAAAACATTTTAAGTGGGACTATAAGCAATGGGTTCCATGCAAAGCATTCCACGTGTGTTATGTTACTCAGACCTCACAGCATTCATTTTTCAGCAGACATTTATTGATGCCTACTAAATGCCATGCCCTGTGCTAGGCCAGGGTTACAGCAGTGAATGAGATAGACAGTTACTGTTCTCATGGAGCTACCCTCTAGTGAGAAAGGTAGACAATAGACAAGTAAACGAATATTATAAATCATGACAGATTGTAATGAATGGTATAAAACAAAATAATAACGTGCCAAGACAGAGTAATAGGGTGATCTAAGTGAGGCTAGGGAGTCAGGGAAAGCTTCTCAGAACAGGAGACATCGAAGATGAGACCCAAAGGATTAGAAGGAGCTGGTTGGGTGACTCTAAGTGATTGCACTGGAAGTTTTGATGTGTAAGAGTTTAGTTAAGAAAATCAATGAAAGAGATATAACAGTGACTCAGTTGATTAGAGCCTCATTGCTAAGGGACCCAAGGCTACAGACGATTGTGTTCTAGAGACAGTAACCTGGAGCCCTAACAAGGATAACCACGGAAAATACAGCTCTGGTTCAAAAGAGAACCCCTGGGCAAGTAAGGTGCCTCCACTATTGAACATTCAAGTTCACAAATGTTTTTGGAGCTCTTTCCACGAACCCAACACTGTCTAGGCTCTGGGGGTCCAGAGACAAATCAGACAGCAGGGAATTCCCACTCTAGTAGAGGAAATCAGTCAAATAATCAGCACAATATGGTAAACACAATAGGATATGTACAAGATTCCAAGGTAGCACAGAAGAGGGCGCTGAACACACTTGGGAGGGCCAGGGAACAGCCAAAGGACGTTGAATTTAGAAGAGCTATAAGGGCCTTCCAGAACAAGGAACTCCAATGAGCAACGGCTCAAGGGCATGAAGCCACATACATGCCCCCTGGGCCTTTGGGGAATTAGAATTCGTTATGTTATGTGTTTTTGAACCTGGAGTACGACTTGGAGAGTAGTGGGCATTGAGGTAGGAGATTTCAGCAGGGGCAGGTCATGGGAGAGATTTGTGAATAAGTGTTGTGGATTTGAGCTGTACTAAAGGTATGTAAACACAAGAAACAGATCTGGCCCTTGATTTGCCTTGATAATGCCCCTCTTGTTACCTAAGCCCACGGGTTTAGACTCAATTTTCTAGGAAGCTATGGTATTTCAAAGAAGCTGTCTGATCTTTTTCTAGACAAATTTCATGCTTTTGGAAGTAGTTTCTCTCCCCCCGCCCCCTAAGTACTTTATACTTTTCTTACAACTTTTCAAAGCATCTACCATATGGTATTTCTCCCAAGTGAGAGATTATTATCCCTTTATTTGAGGGGGAGCTGAAATGAAGTCATCTGTCCACTAGAGTGACAGCTGCAAGCAGAGATGTGCTCTCCAGGGCAGCAGGCCTGCCATCTGAGCGGCACAGTGCACCTTCTCCATGAGTGGCTGTTTCTACTCAGCTGCCCATTGCTGCTTTCCCTTGTTCCTTGTTTCCCATTATATAAGAGCTTTTTTTTTTTTTTTAGAGATGAGCTCTGGGCTTGTTCTGAATATTTTAGGTGTCAAACATCCTGTTTTTCTCTGAGTAATGTGACCCTGTCAATGACCCACTGCATTTCAGAATGACATCATGGGATTAAACTGAGAATGGTTAAAGAAAAGTGATTATGGGAGCCTAGGGACCTCTGCTTGTCCCTTTACCTTTCAGCAAGTTATTTGGAGATGTTTAGCAAGAAGTCTGCAAATGAATATTTGCTTTGCAGAGAGCAGGCTTGTAAACTATGGCTGATGGACTAAATCCAGCCCACAGAGCAAATCTAATCTGAGCTGTTTTTTGCAAATAAAGTTTTATTGGCACACAGTCAAGCTCATTGTTTAGCATATTGTCTACGGCTGCTATGGCACTATAAAGGCAGAGTTGAGCCTATGTAACAGAGCCCATATGGCCCATGAAGCCAAAAATACCTACTATCTGATCCTTACAGAAAAAGCTTGCCAAGCCCTACACTGAAACCTTCAACCCTCCCTCCAGGAAGAGAGAATGTGAATTTAATGGCATCCCACATTCCCTTTTCCTCCTCCCCAAACACATGGCATAACAAAAAGTAGAGATTAATTTTTAACAAACATATCAGAGCCTTCATATTTATTAAACAACACCAGAACTTTCACATTTATTAAATATGTTGCCCTTCCAAGAAGTTCTTTTAGAAGATTGCACACTTATTCTGATCCTGATGCCAGTGTACTGGACATCTCGGGGGCTGCTCATCAGAGCCAAGTAATGTGACACCTGAAAAAATCCCCTTCACCTTCTTTTTGGATCCAAAGCAGTGCAGCTTTGTCAGAGCATCTGCTTAGTGGCCATAGATCAGATGTTGGCCAATTTTAAAAAATTTCCATCTAACACTCAGGCTAGCCTAAAGAGTTGGCTACAGGTTCTGAAACTAGTTGCTTAAGATGTGCTCCACTCATGATTTCTTCAGAAAAAAGAAGTTCACCTCACCCAAGGAATTGGGAGTCAAAGATATAATTTGGAAACACCTTTTGGGATGTTGGTGTTTTCAGCATTTGGGCTATTTGATTTCTTACAAAATCAGATGTGCAGCATGTGGCTTTCTCCTCTCTATTCAGGAACTGTTTCTATACACCAAACACCTTTACCATCTGCCCCATATTTCCTCAACTCTTTGCAGCTGCTGGCAGTGGGTTTGCTGCATTGTGCCCCTTTGGCTAAACACAGCATGGGCTAAGGGATGAAGGAACCCACAGTTCCTTTTCTC
>NW_006440152.1:159309-164569 GCF_000325575.1 Pteropus alecto | reverse complement strand
TGTATACTGTATCTGGGCCCGGGATTGTTGGGAGAGCATGGAAGCAGTGGGCATGTCAACATTTGGTGGTCAGTCTTGTCTCAGGGACCACTGTGTGCTCTGGACTGCTGTGGTAGAGGGGGTCTGGAGTTTGGCGGTTTCTGAAAACCATGAGATGCCTACTGATTGCTCCACATTTCTGCTTTCTCATTTTCCTTAAACACATTCTGCAATGGGGATATTGTGTGGCCAGCCCTGAAGCAAAAAGATAACCAGTTAAGCAAGTTGCTTTTTTTGTCTTCTTCCCCAACCCACCCCCAACAAGAGCCCCTGGCTCCCACACAAAATGTCTACATTTCATGAGCTTGACAGCTACTTCACTGATTTCTGCTCTGCTACGGTCTCAAACACAGGCCTCTGGAGGGAGTTACTCAGATCCATATTTTTAATTTTACTTCCCGTTGAAATAAATGTACACATGTGCACGTGTGCATGCATGATGGAGCATGAGCAAGTGGATCACTAAGAAGCAAGGAGGACTAGGACTGGATCAATAGGTGTAAATTCTTCACCAGTCCTCCTGGATCAGCACCCCCACCACAGCTTTGGACGCTCAGGCACTGCTTTCTAATTGACCCTCAGTTGGGATGTGCTTTTGCTCTTTTGAGATTTTCTTGCTCCAAGAACCAGAATATAAACTTGAGCTCTTACCTAGAGCCCTAGGTGAGGGGTGGGTCCTGATTCTGGTGTTCTGGAGCCAGGTCTTTTGTGTCATGTGTCCCCAAGGAAAGCTGAGAACCTCAGACCATTCACTAGAGGAGGAGCAGAGAGAGAATGCTGGGCACACCATATGTGTCTATATTACACAATTCTTTGTTAACAAGTATGTCTTTCACACATATGGTGATCTGTCCCCACTAGACCCTTTCAAGGGTAGGAATTATGTCTTCTATTGTTTGGGCAGCACCACACAGCGTCTCTTGGACCTGAGGGCACATAATGCTTTGAACTGTCTACAACAATAACTGAAATAGCCTGCAAATGGGACTTGGACATTTGGTTTTATATTTTGAGCCTAGTGTCTATTCTGGTAGTATTTAATAATTAAGTGGATTTCGGTGGGAATTCTCTAAGGGTTGAATCTCACAGGACTTCCATCAATCAGGCAGCATTTGAAGGAACTCGCACTTTGTTCATAAAAAGTCTGGCATAAGAAGTCTGATCCTTGGGTGGTTTCCAAACTGGCATGGCTCTCCACCAAAGCGAGAGGTGGAGGAGGGGCTGTTTGCAAGAGAGCTCTTTAGTTTGCAGTGTTAAAAAAGAAGGGGTGGCTTCAGAAATGTTTGTTGGAAAGCTCAAACCTCGATTTTGATGCTGAGCAAGGGAGAAGTTATGTCGGTAAGAGCTCTATTGAGGTTCACTTCTTAGTATTCACAGGAGTGAAGAGCTCAATTTAGTAGGTTGGACACGTTTCTGTGGGCCAAGCTTCTGGAAGTGGAATGATGGCTTTACTCTTCTTGCTGTTGGTGGTATGGGGGTGGGGGATGTGAGGAGGGGAGTGGTAAAGTGGGAGGGTTGAAGACAGTTAGTGGCAGGGTAGCGATGAAATGCAGGGACTGTTAGCCAATATTCCTCTTCATTGTCCCCCAGAAAAGCTGAGACCGTTCAAAAGGGTCATTAGACATCTGGGCAACTCAGTCGTTCCCCAGGTCGTGTCACTAGCAAATGGTATGCTGGTTTTCCTGAGTGTTCATGTGACATATGGATCCTAGGCCTTACCTGTTACCAATTAACCAGTCTCTAGCACCCATTGACAGTTCTGATAAGCCATTCTGTCAGCCCCTTTCTTTACCTAGTCATGGGGGGCTATTTTTTCTTCTTCCCATTTTTTTCTTTCAAGGGTCTGTCTCATTTGGAAGTAAAAAAAAAGAGAACCTTCTCCAGTGTCCTCTTTTAATGAGTGCCAGAGGCAACTCATGCCGGGAGAATGTAGGCCACAGCCCTTAGGGAACCACTGATGACCATCTTAGGCCCCAGCTGAGTCTTCACAGGCTCCTCACTTAGTTTACTGCTTCTACTTGAGGAATGCTGCTCTCTTCTGAGGCTTGCATTTTATTGACTGATTGATTAATTGATTGATTCATTCATTAATTCAATTCATCCAACATTCATCCTGCAATGTGCAACGCTTTAAACTATGTGCCATGTTACAATGTGAGGCAAAAGCAAACAAGTCTTCTGTTCCCATGGAGCATAAATTCTTGCCGAGGAGAAAAGAACTGGGTGTGAAAAGGTGAAGATAGAGCCTTTGGAGGAAAGGCAACATTTTGCAGGTTGGAGGGCAGCCCAAGATTGTGCTACTCTTTCACTGCCTATAAACTAATATTGAATCCTCAATGGGCTGTGGAGGGGAAGTCACTCAGATGACTTTCTATATTCACTGAAAATGTAACTTCCAAAACTTTCCCAAAGAAAAAAGTAGTGACCACATTTTACAGAAATTGAAGACTCATAACTGATTCTCCACACTTCACCAGAACTCCCTTCACAGAGCTTCTCATCCCCAGATGACACAGGCTCCCCCTTCTCTAGATGCATTACATCCATCCAACTTTCCAAAGCTTTCATAAAGAGTCCTCCTGTATGCTGAGGAGGCAGCACACTCATAAAAACAAACAAACAAAAAAAACAAAAAAACAAACAAACAAACAAACAAAAAAAACTCATTTGTTCTTTTTTCCCTCATCATTTTCTAAGTGCCTATTATAAAATGCACTGAATGGGCCCTGAGAGTAAAGCATTGGAAAAGACAAATTCATGGGGTTTGCATTCTAGCAGAAGCAGCAGGCAAGAAAAAAGAAAACTAAATAAGTATAATATTTTAAGACAGTGATGAGTTCATTAAAGAAAACAAAATAGAGTAATGGAATGCACAGTGATGGGATGGGAAGGGAAGGAGAGTACGAGAGAAGGTCATTTCACCAGGATGGCCAGAGAAAGGTTCTCTGAAAGGGGAGACATATGACCTCTGCAGAATTGCACTTGTCTCCTTCCTCCCTAGGACAGCAATAACAATGACATGTGCTAGGGCTGCCACCACAACCACAACCTCTTCTACTAATATCACCACGCCACTTTAATATACATGAGAAAGAGCCTTCTACCCCTAGCCTTTCAGTTCCTTGACCTCCTTTCTTCAAATGGTCTCGTCTGCCCCCAGCTCCACCTCAGCCACTCAATTCCACGATCATACCTTAGACCTAGTCATTACTTATTTTTCTACCAAAACATACAATGTCACATCGCAAGTCTAGATAGGAGACTAGCATCTCCTATCTGTCTAGCTCACCTCCATAGCGACTCCAACTATCTTTTGACCCCATAAGGCTTCCCATCCATCGATCCTACTACTTTTTCACTGTCCCTCACCTTGTTGGTGTTTTCTCTTCCCTTTTTACTAAGCTTACATTCCTCACTCAATCATTGTAATCGTTCTCCTGCATGCGCTTCAAACTTGTTGCCCTTCTCACATCTTCAAACTTACTTGGCAAAAGCCAAACCTGGTTAAATTCACCTCTCTCCCTGCTCTGCACATGCAGCTGAAATGCGGCTGAAGAAAATATAAAAACCACGGTATCTGGTCTCACTTTAAACTCATGACCACTAACCACAAGTAGGCCCTGGGAGTTGCCTGGCAACCAAACTATTTCCCTAGATATTCACTTTCTAATTCCCATTGTAGACTGTATCATATTTACTCATCTCTCCTTAAAACTTCGTCCCCTCTTTCCTTATTTTTACTTCATTAAGTGATCTAGTTTCCTATTTTATTGAAAAATATAGAGACAAGCAGAAGATAAAAAGGACTTTCAAAAGCTCCCATAACCAAATTTATTGCAACGGAAGAGGTGTTTGTTTCCTATCTAAGGGCAACTCTTCCAACTTCTTCACTAAAGTCCCACCCTCTATCACCTACTCAAAGACACATATGTAACAATTCTCTCCTGTGTGATGCTAGCAGCTGTTGCTATTACTAATTTAATGCATGTTAGAATTCCATCATTCCATCTTCACTTACTAGCTGGAAAAGCTTCTATACATAGAAATGTTCCTACATTTACTATAAGGTCTTATATTAGTACCAATTCTATAGAAAGACAGAGGGATGATTGATTCTTTCCCTCTAGTTACAAATTTTCAAAATAATGACTTGGGTCTCTAGCATCCTCCAACAATGACCAATAAGTTATTCCCTGTCTCACTCCTGTCAAGCTTTCATCATCACCATTCCACCTAAATGACGTCTGTCAAGACCATCAATGATTATCATGATGCTATAGCTTCAACTTCAGTTAAGTCTCAGCAGCATATGATACACTCTTATTGAACCGTTTTTTTCTCTTTTCTTCTAGGGCAATCCACTTTCCTGGTTTTCTTCCCCCCTCACTAATGGCTTCTCAGTCTCCTTTGTTGTTTCCTCTCCTCTTCTCTTTGACTTCTTTTTTTTTATTAAGAAATAATTCATATACCACAAAATTTACTATACTGTACAACTAAGTAGTTTTTGTATACTCCTAGAGCTGACAATCATCACAATAAACTATTTTGAGAACATTATCATCACCCCAGAATTAACCCCTTATCCACTAATAGTACCACTCTACACTCTATCTCCAACTCCAGCCCCTGATAACCATGAATTTACTTCCTGTCTCTATGGATTTGTCTATTCTTCTCCTTGACTTCTCAACATTGGAGTGCTCCAAGGCTCAGTTCCTTTTCCTCTTTATCTATTCTTACTTTTTGGTGCTCTCATCCAGTTCCATGGCTTTAAATATAATCTATACACTGATAACACCAACATGGGCCTCTTCCCTGAATTCTAGACATGGATATCCAACTTCCTACTTAACATGTCCACGTAGATGTCTAATAGACATCTCAAACTTAACATGGTCAAAACAAGCTGCCAATCTCTTAGAATCTGTTCCACTTGTATAATTCCACTTCTCAAATTATGACAATCCCATCCTTTCAGTTGCTCAGGCACCAAAACCTTGCAGTCATCTTTGAATCCTTTCTTTCACTTATACCCCACATTTACTAAATCAGAAAATCCTGTTGATGCTAACTTCATAATATATTCTGAACCTGACCAAGTCTCACAACCTCCACTGCTGTTACTCTTGTTCAACCCACCATCTGGTTATTTCAATTATTTCCCCATTACCAACCCTTGTGTCTTCTATAGTTTCAACTCAGAAAATGATGGTTCTTTAAA
>NW_006440152.1:130172-159144 GCF_000325575.1 Pteropus alecto | reverse complement strand
TTATATAATATTTATTACATATATAGTACCTGTTACGTGGCAGTCACTACAAAGTTTTACATAATCTGGCCCCCATTACTTCTGTGACCTCATTTCCTACTACTCTCCCTGTCATTCATACCACTCTACACAGGCCTCCCAACTATTCTGAATACCCTACACATGAGTCTGTTTTGGGGATTTTGATTTGCTATTTCCTCTCCCAGATATCCTCATGGCTCATGGATAATTCATTCACTTCCTTCAGATCTTTGTTTATATGTAATCATCTTATGGGACCACTCCATCAAAAATTGCTACTCCTCACTCAATCCCAGCACTCCCTATTCTCCTTCCCTGCTACGTTTTTCTCCGTAACAGTTATCATCTTCTGACAAACTACAGGTTTTAATTATTTATTTTGTTTATTGTTTGTTTCCCTTCAGTAGGTTTAAGATCTATTAGTGAAGGGATTTTGGTTTCTTTATTTACTGCTATATCCCCGGCACCTAGAACAGTGCTTGGCAAATAGGTGCTCAATAAATATTTGTTAAATGACTGAATAATAATAGCAGGTACCAATTAACAGTCACAAATTGTGCAGCTAGACACCTTACATTCATGATATTGCATAGTTTTCATAACGACCCTAAGAAGTTGTATTATATCCATATTTTGCAGTGAGGAAACTGAAGAGTTATGTGAATTTCTCTAACTCACACATCTAGAAAGTGCTAGAACTCCAACTCAAGCTTCCATAGAGTCACAGTGTGGCTGCTCTTGGTGCTTTTTATCAAAAGAGTGTTATTCTATGAGTATCTCTGGACTCTCAATGCAAACATGTAAATGGGACCCAAATAATGACATTTACATTATAAAAGTTGCCCAAAAGCAGGCTGTTCTTTGTGGTTTTATTTTTCTTTCATGGTTTTGTATCTTTGGAGCTACAACTGCAAAGGACGAACTTGGTCCGGCTCAGACTCCAGAAATGACAAAACTGATATATGCCATCAGTGGAAAAGAACAATGTGATGGGAGTAAGAGATGAATTATTTTTTGGAGTGAAAATTGTGTACAACAGAGACAATTTATCATGTCATATCATCTCTGAAATTATCTCCCTGCTGCCTGCCAGTCCATCAGAAGCTTTGTTTCAGTGATTTCCTTAGTGTTATTTAAGTAAATGAAATATCTTGCTTCTAGCTTTATTTGTTTATGTAATTTTTATACAGCTTTAGTAAAGTAATGTGTTTTAATAAGTTTATGTACTTTATAGATTGTCATAGATACTTGTGACAATATTTTTGCAGCTGTATAATAAAATAAGCATTGCATTCTGAACGAGGCCAGATTGACCAACACATGCTGGCATAGTCCTTTATATTTGATGCCAACTCTATAAATTAAACACAGTTAAAGCAAAATCATTTTATTGTGAGCATAAAGATCTGGTTTTCCACATAGCTGGGCTTTAGTTTTGGAGGAGTAAAGGGATTGTGGTTGAACAGATTGGTTTTAAAAGGGCCATAATAAGCTGTTTTCTATGTTACTTGACAGAGGCAAGATTTTGAAATAGGTGGCCCCATAAATAAAATGGAGTCTAGACAGCATTTGGACTCTCTCTTCTGAAAACATAATGCTGGGAGGAAAGTTGATATTAGATCTATTTTTCAGAGGAATCTTGGAGAAGTTGCAATCATCTTACCTTCTATTTCTAGCTCATTTCTAGGTAAAAAAAAAATTGATGTTTTATCTTTATCAGCATCTCCACTGACCACTTTTAAGAAATTGCAAATAGATAATAACGATTGAATATAGATGTTAGCATGTTTCCTTTCTTATTATATTTGAGATTCTACATTCTCCTCAATGCCATTCTTTGCTTCTGCACATCTGGAAGGAGGCACTATGCAGCAGGAGTCCTCTGAGCACTATCCAGTGCATGGTCATTCAGTGACTGCTTAAACTCTTCCATGACCATTAGCTCTCTTTCTTTCGTAGGGCCCCAGGCATTAAAAGGTCATTTCTTAATACAAAACCCAAGTCAGCTTCACCATCACACTTACCTGCATGTTTAGCTTTGCCTTTGGGAGTGAACAGATATGCCTTCTTCTATACACCATCCTTTCTAATATTCAGAATAGTAATTAAAAAAAAACTTCCATGTCCTTCCCTTGTCTTCCTTTGTTGTTCGTCTCAAGCTCCTGTGTATATAGCAGGGCTACCTCTCATTACCATCCTAACTCTTGGCCTCTGGATTCTTAGATTTGTTAACAACTTTTGAAGAGTGTTACATCTGGTCTCTAAAACTAAGTCCAGTTATAAAGAAAACAACTCATTGGACTTTTGCTCAACATTAAACATTATTATCTTAATTAGAATGATAGTTCCAAGACTTTATTTTAATAGATGAGTTATTTCTACAACTCCATTCTGTCCTACATGACAGAATTAAGATCCAAAGAGATTTGAAAATGATGGATTGAAACCAACAAGATGAAATATAAAAGAGACTTTCGCATCTGCTAAAACAGCTTAAGTTACATGCACTTAAAATTGCCATGTCACATGGCTGACTCATGCAGAACTTGTGGTCACCTAAAGCCCCCAAGTCTTTCTCTGTGCTGCCAAATTAGGTCTTCCTCATGCTCTGCTTTAAAATTGCTAGACATTAAATATCATCTTGTCTGTTTCAACTCATTCTAGCCTGCCTGGATCTTTTTTTATTTTTTAAACAATTTTATTAAGGTGTAATTTAAGTGAATAGGTCTTAAGTATACAGCTTGATTGATCTTCACATACACACACAGACACAACCCTGTAACCACCACTCAGATCAAGAAACGGAACATTATCATCACCCAGAAGGCCCCCTTGTGTCTTGCTCCAGTCAATGACACCCACCCCAAAGTAACTATTGTCTTGATTTCTAACACCCTAGATTAGTTTTTGCCTGTTTTTGAACTTCATATAAATGAAATCGTACAGAATGCACTCACTTGTGAATGGCTTTTTTTTTTTTTTTTTGCTCATCCATTGTGAGATTCATCTACACTGTTGCATATAGCAGTAAGTTGTTCTTTTTCATTGTTAAGTAGTAGTCCATTGAGTGGATATACCACAATTTGTTTATCCATTCTTCTGTTGATATAAATTTGGGTTGTTTCCAAGTTCAGGTTAATACAAATAATGCTGTTATAAACATTCTTGTACATGGCTTTTGCTGGATACATGGATTTATATTAAGTATAAACCCAGAAGGATACCTGTTGGGTCATAGAGTACATGTATGTTTAGCTTTAGTATATGTTGTCAACACTTTTAAAAAGTGATTGTGTAATTTACAGTCTGTGATGGCCAGATTTTTGTGTCCTTGGCTAGGCTATAGTTCGAGTTATTCAACCAAACACTAATATACATATTGCTATGAAAGTACTTCACAGATGAAATGAAAGTCCATAATCAATTGACTTTAAGTAAGAGCCATTATTCTACCATTATCTGAGTGAGCCTGGTTCAATCAGGTGAAAAGCCTTAAAGGCAGAGCTAAGATATCCCTGGAGAAGATATCCCTGGAGAAGAAATTCTGCCTGTGGACAACAGTTTCAACTCATGACCAAGAGATCCAGACTGCTTTTTCTGCTGGTCTACTCTTGGATTTCAGATTTGCCTAGTCAAATCTCAATATATATTTCATACTGGTACTGTTTCTCTGGTTGAACCCTGACTGATACAAATTTTGTACCAGGAGAGTAATAAACACCCAAATATGTGGAAGTAATTTTGGAATTTGGTAACGGGTAGAAGCTGGAAGAATTTTGAAAAGTATGATAGAAAAATCCTACATTGGCTTGGATAGGCTATTGATATGGATGTTAAATATTCTGCCAGAAGAGCTCAGGAGGAAGTAAGGACCATGGTAGAGAAAGCCTGTATCATCTTAGATAATTGATATGTCATCATAAAGAGAATGTTTATAGGATACTTTATTTTCTTCATTTTTCAAATATAAATAAATGAAAATGTAATTATAAAAAATGTTCAAATGATCCATAGGAACGCAGGGAAAAAGAAACAAAGGGAACAAGAAGAAAATAATAAAATGTTAGACTTAAATCATAGCACATCAATACTTGTATTAAATATAAATGCTCTAAATATATTAATTGAAAGAAGGAGAATGCTTTGAGATAATCATGGTAAGTGAAATAAGCCAGACAGAAAAAGTTGAAAATCACATGATATCACTTATATGTGGGATATAAACCTAAAAGCAACAAAGGAATAGGACAAACAGAAACTCATGGACGTGGACAATAGACTAGTGGTTACCAGAGGGTAGGGGGTGGGGGAGGAGGGGAGAGGTCAATGGGGTAAAGGGGGTCAAATATGTGGTGACAGAAAGAAGTCTAACTATGGGAGGTGAACACACATTGTGTGTGTGTGTATATATATATATTTATGCCTTACTGTTAAAGTGTACAGCTGAAACAGCTGAAACTTATTGGATTTTGTTAACCAATGTCACCATAAAAATAAATAAATAAATAGATAGATAGATAGATAGATAAAAGAGACTGCAGAGCAAATCAAAATGCATAATACACCTATATCCTCTGTACAAGAAACTTTTCAAACATAACCACATAAGTAGGTTGAAAGTAAAAGGATAGAAAAAGATATAATGTTTGCTAATTAATTTTTTTAAAAAATAAGAGTGGCTATATTAATATCATGTAGAGTAGACTTCAGACCAAAACAAAAACTTATCAGGTAAAAGAAGGTAAATTACAGAAATGATATAAAGATCAATCCACCAAGAAGACACAGTGATTCTAAAAGTGTATTCGTCAAACAACAGAGCTTCAAAATACATGAAGCACAAACTGATAGAGCTGAAAGGAGAAAGAGATAATCCACAATTATAATTGGGGACCTCAACACCCTACTCTTAGCAATAGATACAACAATTAGACAGAAAATTAGCAAGGATGTAGAACTCAACAAAACCATTAACCAAGAATATCTAATTGACATTTTTAGAACACTATCCAATAAGAGCAGAATGCACATTGTTTTCAAGCACTTTTGTAACATTCACCAAGATAGAGTCTATCTTTGGCTATAAAACAAAACTCAACAAATTTAAAATAATTCAAATCATACAGAGTCTGTTCTCTAGCCACGATAGAAACAAACTACAAAACAAATGAAATAATACATCGAACAAAATGACAATGAAAGTATGACACATCAAAATTTGTGGAACACAACTACAGCAGTGCCGAAGGGAAATTTATAGCACTAAATTTATATATTAAGAGAAAATGTCTCTAATCAATAATTTAAGTGCCCACTCACATTGAAATGGAAAAGTAAGAACTTAGAATAGCATTAAGACAATTTTGAAAAGGAATAATAAACTGGGAGGAATCATTCTACCAAATGTAAGACTTACTATATAGCTTTGGTAATTAAGACAATGCGGTATTGGTGGAAGAATAGACACACAGACTGGTGTTTAGCTGGAGGAGGGCAGGCATTATCAAAAAGAGTTTCTGTTCTGTTAGGCCACCCTTTTTCTGGTCCTTTGGGCAGGGACCCCTAGAAACTTTAGCCTTGCCTGACACCTTGATGTTGAACTTATGGCCTTCAGAATAGAACACATTCCTGTTGTTTTAAGCCGCCAACTTTGTGGTCATTTGTTACAGCAGCCACAGGAAACAATACACCACCCATTGCTTCTCATTTAGAACGTATGTTCATTAGAGTCTATGTCCTGCTTAGAACATCATGCATTATATTCTCGGTATTTCTTATATTTCTAAGTTTCAAACTGTATGCCATGACATTCTTTTTACCATTCAAACTATGAGAATGTCTCATTTCACTCCTCCCAAAAGCTTTTATATTATTTGATATTGTTTTTTAACTATAGAGAACACATAATGATGTAGCAGAAATGGCACAGGCTTTGCAGTCAGACAGACCCGGGTCCCTATCCTCCTGTTCTTTCTACTAGCTGAGTGACCTCTGGCAAATCACTTTGCCTCAGTTGCTTCATGTATGATTGGGTTAACACCACATCCCTGGAAGGAATATTATGAGTGTTAAATATAATGAGCCCACGGCAGGCATGCAATGAACAACCACTCTTGATACTCACGAAATATTATTTTATGTTGGGTGTTTAATATAAGCAAAGTTCTCTGTCTTCCTGAGTCCAAGATCTTTATTTCTGAAGGCGGTTCTGCTCCAATGCTCAGCAGTGCCTCTCACCATTCTCCTTATTCACACTGCTCCAGCCACTCTGGCTTCTGTGCTGCTGCTCAAAAAATGTCCAGCATACTCATGGCTTTTTCACTTGTTGTTCCCTCTTATAGAACACTCCTTTACTTCATTAAGTTTTCTGCCCAAATATACCAACTTATCCAAGAGGCTTTTCCTCACCACTTTAAACAGTATACCTCTCCACCCCTCTCTAATCTTGACCTGCTTTATTTTTATTTAAAGGCTTTATCACAACCAGACATATGTATTTGTGTATTATATGTCTCTCTCCATTAGAATATAAATTCCAAGGAAGCAGGAGCAGAGATTTTGTCTCTTTTGTGAACTTCTGTATCCCTAGTGCCTAGAACAGTATATGCTCAATAAATATTTGTTGAATTAATGAATGAGTACATAGTCTAGCTGAGTAGTGAAGTAAAAATTCAATTACAATTCAATGTAATCAACAGTATGATGTGTTTCTTTGGGGTGCTGTGGGGACCTCTAGTCTGGCTGGAGTGTGGAGTGGGATAAGAATTATTAATGAAACTTCTTGGAAAAAGTAACATCTCAACTGAATCCTGGAGAATAAATAGGAGTTTCCAGATCTAGAAGGTGAGGAAAGGATATTCCAGAGAGATAAAACAGTGTTGTAAAGTCCTATAGACCAGAGATTTCAGAAATTTGACATAGTTCAGTATGACAGAAAGGAAGAAATGAAGAAGGAAATAAAGATGGAGGGAGGGAAGGAGGGAAGGAAAGAGGGAGAACAAGAGGAAGGAATAGAGGAAAGGAAAGGAGAGAGGAAGGAAGAAGGAAGGAAGAAGGAAGAAAGGAAGTCTGTGTTTTCAATGAGCTCACAATTTAATACTGGGAATAATCACATGGACAATTAAAATGCAGTTTAGTAAAACTGGTGGTAGAGATAGCATTTGGGGGGTACTGTGAGAACATATGGAAGAGGTCCTCCCCTCTGCGAAGGAAGCAGGATCTGTGGAGGGAAAGAAAAAGCTTACCAGATAATCATTCACCAGGCAGACAGAGGGGAGTAGGTCCAATTGAAGAACTACAAATAAGACTTGCAAAGACAGAGAGCTGTGCAAGGGCACAGCAATAGCCAAGGTGGTGGGGCTGGAGTGCAGGGTGCACATGGAGAAGAGTGGTGTTTGGAGACTCATAGGCATAGAGATCTTTGGTGCTGCGGTAAGGGGTCTGGACTGTATTCTTAGAACATTGAAAGCCAATGGGGGAATTTAAGTTAAGAGAGGTGAGGAGGATGTTACAGATTCTCTGTAAAAAATCAATTTAAAAATCAATTTAAAAAGCCTGGAGGCAGGAGACCAGTTAGAAAGCTACTGTAAATGTCCAGATAAGACATGTTATGATGGCCTAGACCCTGGCTACTAAAAGTGTGGTCTAAGACCAGCGGCATGTGTATTACCTGGGAGCTTATCACACATACAGAATTTCAGGCTCCACTACACACCTGCTGAATCGGAATCTGCTTTATAACAAGATCCTCAGGTGACTGGTGTCTGTATTAAAATTGGGGAAACATTGCCTAAGACCAAATGGGTATAGACAGGAGGGTATAGGTATGAGAGATCTGTTAAGGTAGAACTGACAGGATTTAGCATCAGATATAGTGATCCTTTTCAAATTAACTTATTTCTCCATCTACTGACATCTCCATTTTTTTGTCAACTAGAGTTCCAACCGACCGTTCACTCGGCTGGATTGGGTTTGCACTACACCTGAAGAACTAGCCTTCTCTTTGGGTTTGGAGCTATCTGTAGAGAGAAAGTTGGTTTCATTTCAGGAGCCCCAGTAGATGGCCCTTTATGCAGCTCAAAATCAATGAAATGTAAACTAGAACAGTGTAGGATAATTCCACATATTTTCTGTTTTTGCCAAAGCAGATTTAGACTCCAGCTGTTTCAATAATTTAAGTTTCTTCAAAGACAACAGTTGATTTTCATTTAAAAGCACTAGAGGGGAGGGAGGAATTGAATTACCTTGAGAAGTTTTGAAAAGTAAAATGTGATCTCTTTATTCTAGTTGTAAAAGACAAAATGCATTCATTGCGGATACATATTTTAAAGTCAGGAGTTCACGGGTTTCTATAATCACTGTTTAAAACAGAGGGAATGGTGGGCGGCTTGATCCAGAGCATCGTTAAATACCAGAGGGTCCAGGAAGGATCCCTCCCCATGAATATGCTATTTTTAGAAAGAAATTGACTTCATCCATGAGTCAATATGTTTATTCTTGTGAGATTAGGATGACAATTACTTCAGCTGCCAACCTCTTGTTCTATATCCTTCAAAACCTTCAAAGAAAGCTGTCGATCAATGAAAAAAAGTAATCACCATTAGACCACTGCAGCCCTGGTGGAAAAACATGGGATGCCTTGATGAGTAATTTCAAGTTAGGAGGAAACTTATTCAGACACTTATTCAGCAAATATTTGTTGAATGCCTACCAAGTTCAAGACATTGTGCTAAAAGGGTTCTTAGTTTCAGTCAACAGAAATCAACTCTGGTTAACCTAAGGAGAAAAGGAATTTGCTGGCAGGAAATCAGGTAGCAAACAGAATTGACAGGAAGCTGGTGAACCAGGCTTGGAAATAGTCTGAGACTGAGGGCAGCTTGGGTCAGGGTCCCAGCCAAGCTGACACCACAGTAACAGACTGGTTCTGTGTCTCTGCCTTGCCCATTGGACACTGAATGCTGACACTGTCATTACTAACCACTGTCAATGACCACTTGGATGCTGCAGCTGCTACCATCAGAATGAATTTGGAACTGCCTCTTGCTTCTTTGCAACTCTGGCTCCAGATTCAAAGTCCTGGACAGTAGTCCTAGATTGGCTAAGCCTAGGTCACATGCCTATGCACAGCTGCCAGAGGTCAGGGAGAGTGAATGTTTGGCACTTTCAATTTCCTCAGTGGAGGGCAGGCCCTGCTTCCCATCATGACTCACACAAAGGGGATTCCCCAACACATTCTCTCCTTCAATGATCTCATTCTGCCCCTTGGTTTTAGATACTACAACATACTGATGGCTCCCAAATTTCTATCTCTAGCCAACATGTCTACCGAGCTCCAGACTCATATGTCTACATGCCTAAATGACATCTCCATTCGATTGTCTAGTCAACAACTCAAACTCATCATGGAGAACAAGAATTTCTTGATTTACCCATCTCTACTCCATACAAGCCTACATTTCCCTCAGACTTTCCTGCCTTGATAAACAGCAACGCTAATCACTCAAGCCCAAATACGAGAAATTTCCTTCCATTCCTCTCTTCCATCCTTTAAATCCAATCCCAAACAACTCAAATCGCCCCTCTTCTCACAATCTCCAATACTACTACTGTAGTTCAGGCCATCAGCAGCATCTTTTTGCCTACAATAACCACCTGTGCCATTCAGGGCACCAGGAGGCAACAAATGGCATGTTCAAAAGAGATTTACTAAAGAGAATCTAATAACTATTAACTACAATCCATTATATATTATTATTACTATATATTATTACTATAGACCATTAAATATAAACTGTAATATATAAATATAATATATTTTACACAATATTATATTTACATAAAATTATATATAATATTCTTATATAAGTATATAAAATACATATATATAATAAATATATATTAACTATTGACTATTAATCAAGGTGTGGGCAGGCTTAAGAAAACAATCAAAAGATGGTGAAGCATCAGGAACAAGCACCAGGAGCTGCAGGAACACAGCCACAGCCAGGACTTGTTTGAGGAAGGAAAGAAATGGGACAGGGTGTGGGGAGTGGTAATGAGTACCCTGATCCCTCTTCTCCAAACTTCTGATCTCCTGCCAGTGTCTCCCACTGGCTAAACTCAACTAGAAACCAGCCAGTAAATAAGTCTTGGAGATGCTATCTACAGAGTCAAAGAAAGGCAGATAATGTAATGGAGTAAGAGGTAAAGAGGTTAAGGGTGATAACCAACTCACCTTCTGACCGGTCACTTTGCTTCCATTCCTCTCTATCCCTCTAATCAATTCTCCACAGAGCAACCAGAATGATTTTTTTTTTTATAATCTGAGTCATAACATAGACCTGTTTAAACCTCTTCTATGGTTTCTCATTGCACACAAAATAAAATCCAAGCTCTTCACCATAGCCTATATGGCCCTTCATAATCTGGCTCTGCCTCTTTATCATCTCTCACCACTTTTCCCTTGTTCATTAAGTTCTAGTTATGTGTTAAGTTTTATTCCTATCTTACAGTCTTTGCATTTGCTTTCCCTCTCTCTGGAACATTCTTACCTCAGCTCAACTGCATGGCTTCCTAAATACCCAATCTGAAATAGTTCCTTGTCCAGCCACTCTCTATCATATGACCTTATTTTACTTTCTTCATAGTGTCATAGGATTTGGAGACTGCCATTCAATATCTGAGTTGCATTTGAAATGTCTATGTAATCATCCAAGTCGTGATGTCAATTAAGTAGTCAGATATATGAAGTCTTTTTGTTGTTGTTTCAGGTTTACAGCTTTATTTTTTACTTTAATTAAATTTTAATTTATATTTTAATTGAATTATCATTTTGTAAAAATTCATTGATCTTAAGTTCAATGAGTTTGAACAATTAGTATACCTCTACATAACCAACACCATAATTAAGACATAAACATCTCTATCCTTTCAGAAAATTCTTTCATCCTCCTTCCACCAACTCAATGATCTGATTTGTATCCTATAGATTAGTTTTGTCTGCTCTTGAACTTTATATAAATGAAATCATATGTTATATACTCTTATGTCTGGTTTGTTTTGTTCAGCATAGTATTTTTGAGATTTAATCTATGTTGTTTCATGTATCAGTAGTTTATTCTTTTTATTGGTTATTAATATTCCAATGTATTAATGCACCACAGTTTGCCCTTTCTCCTGTTGATGTATGTATGTATGTATGTTTTGGTCCTTCACTCCTAGATTTTGACTATACGAATAAGGCTGCTATGAGCATTCTTATAGAGTCTTTTTTTGGACATACACTTACATTTTTTTTTTTTTTTTGGATAAGTACCCAGGAATGAAATTGTTAGGTCATAGGAAAGATATGTGTTTGACTTTATAAGGATCTACTAAACAGTTTTCCAAAGTAGTTTACCATTTTATATCCCCACCAGCCATGTGTGAGGTTTCTCATTGCTCCCCATCTTTGCTAACATTTTATGCTGTCAATCATTTTTATTTTAGTGTGTGAAATGGCATTTCACTGCAGTTTTAGTTTGAATTTCCCTGATAACTAATAATGTTGAGGACATTTTCATGTGTTTATTGGCCTTTTATCTATCTTCTTTTGTAAAATGCCGATTCAAGTCTTTGCCCACTTTTCTATTGGGTTTTTTGTCTTTTGTCCTTTGTCAATTATATGTAGTGTGAACGTTTTTTCCAACCTGTGACTTGACCATTTGTTTTCTTAATGGTGCCTTTTGAGGAGGAGAAAATTTTAATTTTGGTGAAGTTTCATTTACTTTTGTTTTTTCCTTTAAGATTAATGTTTTCTATGTCTTGTCTAAGAAACTATTGTTTATTCCCAGATCATGAAAATATTCTTCTATGTATTCTTCTAGAACCTTTATAGTTTTAACTATATCAAACTGCATTTAGGTAAATAATGCATCTGAAATTCATTTTTAAGTAAGTAGTGAGGTAGGGCGTCGAGGTTCATTTTTTTCCATAAGCTTATCTAGCTATTCCCAGCACAGCACCATTCATTGAAAAACTATCCTTTCCTTATTAAATTGCCATTGCACCTTTGTTGAAATCAATTAATATATACATACATATATACCTATATAAATGCACAAAATATAAATCCAGACTCTATCCTTATCCATTGATCTATTTGTCTATCTTTATTTCAGTATCACACAGTAGCTCTATAGTAAGTATTAATTGAGATAGTGTGCATCATCCAAAGATTTTCTTTGTCAATATTGTTTTGGCTGGACCCTTTGCATTTTCATATAAATTTTAGAATCAGCGTGTCAATTTCTACGAGAGAAATTTGCTGGGATTATAAATATGACCGCATTAAATCTATAGATCAATCTGGTGAGAACTGACATCCTAACAATATTAATTCTTCCAATCCATCAACATGATGTATCTCTCCATTTATTTAGGTCTCCTTTAATCTTTCAGCAATGTGTTTTATTTTCTGGTCTAGAAATCTTCATGTCTTTCATTAGAATTTTTCTAGGTGTTGAGA
The DNA here is from genome assembly GCF_000325575.1 of Pteropus alecto. Taxonomy (NCBI): domain Eukaryota; kingdom Metazoa; phylum Chordata; class Mammalia; order Chiroptera; family Pteropodidae; genus Pteropus; species Pteropus alecto. The sequence continues at coordinate 146,618 of NW_006440152.1, read as the reverse complement.
GCTTTTTTGGTTCTGTCATAAATAATAACGTTTTAATTTTTATTTCATAATTTTTTATTGTTAGTGTATAAAAATATAATTAATTTTGTATTTTGACCTTGTAGCTTGTGACCTTGCTTAATTTGCTTATTGGTTTTAGTAGTTTTTTTGTAGGTTCCCCACATTTTTTTCTATACACAATTATGTTATCTGAACAAAAAGTTTTACTTCTTCCTTTCCAATCTGTATCCCTTTTATTTTGTTTCTTGACTTATTGCACTGATTGGACCTCCAGTATGATGTTTGATAAGAATTATAAGAGTGGATATCCTTGTCTTGTTACCAATCTTAGGGGGAAAGTGATCAATATTTCACCAGTAAATACAATGATATAGAAGTCTTAAAAAGAATACTCTGCCTGCTTTGTAAAAAAAGGGCTCAGTGGATAAGAAAGTCTAGAGATAGAGATTTATGGTTCATAATTATATGGGTGGTATTTAAAGAATGAGCCCTGAGGAATAACAAAATTTAGAAGTTGCATAATAACTTAAAATAAGAATAAATCAATAGCAGGACTGGAAAAATGAAAAAGATGCCACTAGAAGACCAGAAATAATAATAGATACTCTTTATTGAGTGCTATTTACCATAAACTATTCTAAGCACTTTTCAGGTATTATTTACTTTTTTAATGAGTAAAAGAAGAGGGAGATCCAGCAAAAGACATTGAAGAAGAAACCTAAAAAAAAAAAAAAAAAGAGATGGGATGTCACAGAAACCAAGAAAAGAGATTGTCCTAAGAAAGAATGACTGACCTCCGGATATTGCTGAGAAGCTAAATAGTATAAGGACAGAAGAATGTTCCTTTGACTTGCCAACATGGAAGTTCGTTGCCTCAGCAAGAGTGTAGTAGACAGTCTGGAAGATAGGTTGGAGTGGATGGGAGCTGAGGGGAAAGAAGCAGTGTAAGTAGATGATCCTTTGAAGAAGTTTGTCTGTGAAGGGCAGGAAGAACTTTACCTGTGGGGTCAATGAAAGGATATTCAAGCCTCAGTGTTTCTGCCACACTGTCTTTCTCAAAGTTTTCCCAAACTTGCCTCTGTCCATACTTTTCTTTCCACATGCAAAAGTCTTTCTCCACCTTCCTCTAACTGATGAGATCTTATCCATCTCTAATTCTCTTTCTCTGTGAGGACTTTATTAAGCCAAGGTAAAGGGAGCCACTTTTTCCACCATGTGCCTAGGTACCATGTACACACTTTTATTAGAGCACTCAGCTCATGAATTATAATGTAATCATTTTGTTTGTCATGTTTTCCTACTAGACTATGCCTTACTCCAGAGCAGAGGGCAGGTCTTACCCATTTTTGCTCATTCCCCTGTTTAAAAACCTCCATTGGAAATGGGTAACTATTTACACAGGTGTGGTCAGCTTGTGAAAACCCACCAAGCTCTACACTTATACTCAACAAAAAGCTTGTTTTTAATGCACAAAAAATAGTAAAGTAAAAAACTTTCCCCACCCCATTGTTCTTCAGATTCAAATCCAATTACTGAGCACCAACTGTGTTCCCAGCACTGTGCTAGGTTCTTAGATGATCTCAGCCTCCCTGTCTCTCTCTAGCTCTTAGTTTATGCTGACTGGAGTCTGGAAAGATCATAAACATGTCTTGCTTCCAGAACTGTGGTCTACAGAATGGTCAAATCCTTGCTTGGCTTGGTAGGATACTTTGCAAGGAGTTCAAAACTGCTGGATAAACAAAGAGGATGAATTTACAAATGTTTTGAACTGCATGTTATACTTCTGTTAATACATTCTGGAAAAATAACAAGGTCTTTTGAAATAATACCTTCATATTTCACATTCTGCTTGTAAGCGATTATTTATACATTCCTTTTGGGCCACATGTCATTAACTAACGATAGCAAAGTTCTGAGAAACTGATTTATAGACTGATGTGATGGAATGTTCTACCTACTTTTTTAAGGTTCAAAGTAAATTTTTCATATGTTCATCCAAAAATAAAGAAGCAATCATCTTATTTCTTCATTTGTAGCATTGGAAGGCATTACTCACACTTAATATGTGTTTAGCAATCTGAAATAGGCCCTTAAGGGTATTTGAATTCCTGGAGCCCTTTCATATTTCTGGACTTCAATTGAGTGAGATGAACACACTACAAGAGTAGCCATCTGTAATCAGGGAAAATCAACCTGTATTAAGCAATTAGAATCAGAATATGGCTTGTGTAGCAGTCCAGTTTTGAAGTCTATCCCTGGCAAAATGTCTGACTTCAGCTCAATTGTTCAATTTCCCTTCTCCTTAGGCTATCCAGATTATAAAATGGAACTAATGCTATAACCTTTAAGATTAGTAATTAGAAATAATATGCTAACAATTACAGAGTCATTTGCTAAGAGAAAGTATGATTATCTAATGAATCACTTTATCTGAAGGAAAGATAATAATTCTGTCCTCCAATTAGGTGTTCTTATGTAGAAGTCTTTAAGAAAACATAGGGACATAGGGAATCATACACTAAAACAGGTGATTTTTATCTTGTGTGAATGATACTTCAATAAAGCTTTTTTAAAAAGACATAGGTCCATTTGAGTGCAATGTCCCCAATCTAATAGGACCCACAAGAAAAATTTCTCTCAGGCTTCTATATCAGGAAAAGCTGCACTTTATACTGAGCAAAACCATGTTTATCTTGTTGACCCCAAGAAGGAAGATACCTACCAAGAAGGGCTCCTGGTGGTTAACTGGGCTCAAATTTAAAAGCAGAGCTTAGAGGCCATTTCTAAACAGGGGTCTTCCACCCAAATCATGCTTCAGGTGGAAAACTGCACTAAACTACCTGCCTCCAGCACTAAACTGCCTGCGTGCACTGTGTTCCTGCCATCTGAGCCAACCCTTATAAAGGAGTTCCTGAATTATATCCCCATCAATATCTTCACTGATCAATCAGGACAGTGCCTTTTGGACCAAGTGAACTGCAAGAATTTAGAATCTTCATTTGCATAAAGATGAATCGATCAGGGACCTGGAATGGGGACTTCTTTCCATATAAGTCATCTCACCGCTGGCTCAGGGAGCACACTTTTCATTTCCGCCTAAGACTGGAGACTGCATCTCCCTGGCTAGAGCTGTAACATCAGAGACATCTTGCAAGACCAGAGCAGAGTGGAGTAGACAGGAACAGTGTAGAGCAGAGCATATCAGACCAGACCAGGACAGGGCAGAATAGAGCAAAGCAGAGGGAAGCAAAGGGGAGCAGATCTGTCTACTGGAGTGGTGCCTTGTTGTAGGGCTGTCTCGCACCCATGCTGTTCCACAGCCATGTTTTCTCATAACTAAGTTGTAACACTATTGAGCTATTTCAAAGCCATGCTGTTCTGCAGCTGTGCTATATCACAATTGAGGTGTTTGCTCTCAATGAAGTTTCCTTCTTCACTGAACCCCAAATTGGGGATTCCCGTTGGTGTCGAATTGATACCAACAACCGTCAGTTGACAATCTTATAGGCAGTATCAACTTGGTCTTGTTTCCTTCTTTCCTTTGTCCACCAGGCATCCCATATCTAGATTCGTGATCCATTTAGTAGCATTTCAACATACTGTTTGAAGTTTACTTTCGGTTTCATTTTTTACCTAACCGCATTCTCCCTTGGTCATGAACTTTACTGATTATTTTCTTGTCCTATTATATTACATGAATTTATGTGACCCACTTTACATCCTATTTGGAAGTAGGGAGTATGTAACTGAGCAAACTACTACTGTGGTTACTTATTAACAAAGGAAGGCAGTATGAACATAACAAATATTACTCCATGTGGAAAACATCATCCCTGCTAACCACTTTAGAGAAAGTGAAGGGGGAATGGACTCAAACTCCACTTGGCTTTATCAGGTTACTTGGCAATAATGATATACAAAAATAGGTCTATATATAACTACTGTGCTCAAATATTCAGTAGGATATCTGTGAAATATTTAAAGCCAAGGCTAATTTATTATGCTTTCGGACATTTCACATTCCTCACTGACAACCTGTACCCATCTGCCTAATGAAAGTTTACAGAGAAAGAGCCAATTTGGAACAGAAGGCCAAGGAACAGTAGACTGTAAGCAACTTCTTCATCTTCGTAGTGTACTCAGAATTAGAATCCCACTCCTCCCTGTGGACTAGAGTCGGCCCTTGTCTTGTCTCTCCAACCTCATTCCTTCCAATCTACCTTTTGTTCATTAGGCCACACTAGCCTTTTTGGAAATGACCAGCATTTTACTATCTTGGAGGCTTTAGATTTTCTGTTTTCACTGCTTGGAAAGTTCTTTCCCCAGTTCTAGGCCTGGCTAGTTCCCTCTAACCCAGAAGGCCTCAGCTGAAATAGCACCTCCTGAGAGAGGCTTTTTCTGACCACCTTTTGTTCCTTTGTTTGTTTCTTTTGTGATAACTCACAACTAGGTTAATTTTTTTTGTCTAGTTGTTTTTAGTCTATCTTCCTCACTAAACTGAAAACTTCTCAGGTCAAGGCTGTCTTATTCACACGAAAGATGTTGAACCTCCATAGCAGTCTCCCCACTCCCAGTAACTTTTACCATACCTCTCTGTTTATTTCCATCATAACTCTACTCACAACCTGAAATATTCTTTCTTTGTTTTCTTATTTATCATCTGGATCTCCCTACTAGACTGTGAGCTCCATGAAGGCAGGGAACAAGTCTGTTTATACTTCCTTATCCCCAGTGCCCAGCACAGGCCCTGACACTGGATGAATAGCAGAGCCTTAACACCACAGTCATCTCTTCTTGAGTAAATACTGCCTGCTTTTAACTGTCCAGTCTAGAATTGCATGGTGTTGGCTGCTGATTCCAGTGTTTTAGTCTGTTTGGGCTGCTATAACAAATTGCCACAGACTGGGTGGCTTATGGACAACAGAAACTCTCACAGTTCTGGACGTTAGAAGTCTGAGATTGACATGCCGACAGATTTGGTGTCTGCTGAGAGCCCTCTTTCTGGTTCACAGACAGCGTCTTCTAGCTGTGTCCTCACGTGGCAGAAGGGGCGGGGGAGCTCTCTGAGAACTCTTTTATAAGGGCGCTAATGCCATTAATTCGGGCTCCACTCCTATGACCTAGTCACCTCCCAAAGGTCTCATCTCCTAATACCATCGCAATGGGGGTTAGGATTTCAACATACAAGTTGAGGGTGGGGGGAGACAAACATTTAGTGTGTAGCAAAAAGTATCAGAAGAAATGAGATATGATCTTTCCTATCCCTGTTGTGCATTGAAATCATGGAGGATTTAGCACAACTTTGGAATGGTATCATAAGAATGCTGAAGAGCATAGGCACATGTTTAGGAGACTGGATAACTATTTGTGTTACTTAGCAACAATATTCAGAAACATTTTATGCTTTGTATGCACTGTGACAATGCAGTCTCTCATTTTTGAGCATTTTCTCAACTCTTAATTTTAAAAATCTTTTTCATATTACGAAAGTAGCAATGAAACCAAACCATATATTACGAGATACATTGACTAGTTTAGAAATTCCAGAGGTTAACAAGAATTAACAGTGTTAGCTACAACAAGTTGGAGCAAACTGAGAAGGTCTCAAATTTTGAAGGAGATATTCTTTGAGGTGGAGCAGCTATTGAGAATAGTGTTGTAGTGAACTTGGCTGAGGATATTGAGAAATCGATGAAGTCAAGTAGGGAGGGAGAAACCAAGTACAGTTCCCACCTTGCACCCCACTGCCACTAACACGATTCTTGTCTTCCTCGCCCGCATCTGTCTTCTTGCCTTGGTAACGTGTCTTTATGCAATTATCAGATATGTTTTATTTTATAGGTGTGATATCATGTCATACTCAAATAAAAAGACCCTAAGCTTAAATGTCTAGGGATTTGCAACCACTACATATGGATGAACTAATTTAGTCTATAACCTTCCCAGTAATTGCTGAGATGGTGGGGTTTATATAGATTCTAGTCTTGCTTGTGTCTTTTCCCACCAAAACTTCTGCTTAAAGGTTAGAACTTCAGAGCTCCAAGAGTATTCAGGAAGTGAGCTTGCTAATGAAATATATGCTCAGTTATTTTTGTCTAGGAGGTAACCAACATCTCTTTCTGATTTTCTAATATATTGATGCAGAACTTCATTGGCACTGCTTACAGACACTTGTATAACTTAATCTAATACTTCTCAGGTGCTTAGCTTCTTGAACTATTCCTTTCTCAAATTTCAACTAAGCCTGTGGGGATTCTGTACAAAATTCTGTTCAAACATTTTGTTTGAAAATATCCAGATCATGGTTTTTCAACTCAGCTAAAGGTAAAGATAAAGAGAATGGAATCTTGGAAACCCTAAAGCACTTAAGTCCAGATAGAACAAGCCCTATGACTATCCCCTCTAACCTTTTACCTGGGAATATGTACGTCAGCATTATAGATCTTGTCTGTGCTCCTGAAGTGAGCTGTCACCCTGCTTCCCATAAGATTAAGTGGGTCTCGCTGTATTCTGCCTTTTCTTGGGAAAAGAGAAACAAGAATGATGTGGCTATTGTTTTGTTGCCATCTAAGGAAGCGTTCATTTTATAAATGAGAATCACCTTAGGAATCAGAAAGAAAGCAATTTGGCCTCTGAAGATATTCTAATGAGACTCCTAATAGAAAAAGGTCTTTATGAATAAAAATTGAATTAATGTGATTGAACATTTGTTTGTCTGACCCGCCTAGTTCAGACCATTATTATTTCAGGAATATTGCACTATCCTTCTAATTAATATTTGATCCTCTGCAGGTCAACCTTCACAGAACATCCAGAGTTAGATTTTGTATAATTGCATAATTAAAAATATGTATTTATGTAATATATGAATATTATAAAAATCAATAATTCAAAATCAAATATCACATAATGAAAAACCACAGTTCCTTTATCCACCTTTTACCACACCTTAATTCTGCTCCACAGAAGCAACCACTTAAATACTTTTAGCTGTTTTTTCTAGCAATTATGACCACATTTATTTACAGTATAATTCTATTAGTATTTCTAGATTCATCAGTTTCAGACATCACCTATTGATTTTTTGTTAGGCTAGAAAATCACTAAATAGATGAGGATCTAACAATCTTATACTATATAGTTGTACTGGAATTATACTTTAAAATAAAACAAGTGTTTACACTATTATGACTATGTTAACATTGTTTATCGTGGAGTCAAGTAATATAATATGATTATTTTTTTCTTGTAGTATACTTTTTTCTGGAACTTCTAATTACTTTTTGTTTTATTTTCTTTTACCTTTATCATCCACATGTCCTAAATCCTTTATAACGTCTCCACAATGTTAGATATTCTATCAAGTCCTCCTTTTTTTCCCCCACTCAGAAATCACTTTTCACCTGTATTCTTGCACTGGTTGCTATTTAGCTCCACTACATACTTGTCATCCCGAAACTTCTCCACACTGCTCTCCTACATGGCATCAAGTTTCCTGAATCCCATTTCTTCTCCAGTCTTGTTTTATTCCTTCATTTTGCTAGAGTATATCCTCCAGTAGTTTGTACAAGACACAAGAAAGATAAAGTTTCTGATCCTTTACATTTCTTGCACTAAATTCGTGGCTGAATATTATTTTCTCTCACATTTTAAGACTATTGCTCAATTTTATTTTGTAGCATTTAGTGATGCTCTCGAGAAGCCTGATGTTGTTCTGATTCTCCTTTGTATTACATGGGACTGGTTTTCCAGAAACTTTAAGATCTTTTTGTAATCATTATTGTTCTGACATTTCAGCCTCTTCTGTCTATGCCTGGTGTCTTCAAGTCATGAGCCTCTTTAGCTCATCTGTTTAGATCTCTCTCTCTTGAGGATGAGATGTGTAGTTGACACAGTGTCATTCATGGTAAGGGTGAGGAGGGTAGGGTAGGGTGGGGGGCAAAGGTATCTGCCTAAAGCACAGGTCTGATCATGTAATCCCCCTTCTCAAAAGCCTTCATTTTTCTTTCTTGCTTAGCGAGGCAAATCCAAAATCTTTAGCATGGTATTCAATGTCCTCCAGGATATGACCTAATCTACCTGTTCTGCTTTAGAGGTAATTATCCCCCAGTTTTTATCTTCAGGCCAATTGAGGTAATTGACATTTCCTAAGGACAATAGGTGTTTTTCACTTCCATTGTTTCTGCCGTGTATTGCTACTCCGTCCCATTCTCACTCCCTACACACACAACTGGAATGCCTTTCTTACTGTACCATACCTGTCAATATCCCACTACCCTTCAGTGCCCCAAATGGTACCTCCTCTATTAAGAACTGATCTTATCCTCATCATAACTGTTGGTCCTTCTTCAGGTTCAGTCTTCGCTATCTTCCATGTCATCGATGCACAGGTACTGTACTGAAAGCTCTTTGAGACAGTTCTGATTTAAAATGTAATGTTTTAGCTCCAAAAGAACCTAGGACAGTGCATGGCATATAGTAGGTACTCTATCAATGTTCGTGAAATAAATAAATTTGCCCTGTCTGTAAATGTGGAAGAATATCATCACATTTTAACAGCTTTATTGAGATACAATTCACATATCAGACAATTCACCCATTTAAAGTGTACAGATCAATGGTTTTAGTATATTCATAGAATTGTGCAGCCATCACCACAGTCAGCTTTAGAATATTTTCATCACCCCAAAGGAAGTCCTATAGCCATTAGCAAACACTCCCCATTCCCCCGCCCCAAACCCCCAGCGCTAGGCAAACACTTATGTTCTGGCTCTACAGATTAGCCTATTCTGGACATTTTGTGCAAATGAAACTATAAATATGTGGTTTTTTGCAACTGGTTTCTTTTACTTAGCATGTTTTCAAGCTTAATCCATATCGTAGTATGTATCAGTACTTCATTCCTTTTTATTGACAAATAATGTTTCGTTGTATGAATGTACCACATTTTCTTTATCCATTCATCTGTCGACTGACATTTAGTTTGTTTTTATTTTTTGGCTATTATAATGTTGCTATGAACACTTTATTTTTGGTGGACATACATTTTCATTTCTCTTCGATATATACCTTGGGGTAAAATAGCTGGGACATATGATAACATCATGTTTAACTTTTTTGAGGAACTGCCAAACTATTTCCCAAAGTGGCTGCACTGATTTACCATTCCACCAGTAATAATGAAAAGGTTTCAATTTCTCTTTATCCTTGTTAATATTAATTATTGTTTATTTGATTATAGCCATCCTAGTAGGTGTGAAGTGGTATCTCATTATGGTTTTGATATTTATTTCCCTAGTGGCTAATGAGGTTGAGCATCTTTTCTCATCCTTATTGGCCATTTATACGTCTTCCTTAAAGAAATATCTATTCAGATCCTTTGCTAATTAAAAAAAATATTTCTAATTATGTAGAATATGCATAAGATAAAATCGACCATCTTAACCATTTTAAGTGTGCAGTTCAGTGTCGTTAAGTGCATTCACTTCGTTGTGCAACTATTATCACCATCCACCTCCAGAACTCTTATTATCTTGCGAAACTGAAACTTTGCACCCATTAAACAGGTACTCTCCATCCCCTCCCCCAGCCTCTGACAACCATCATTCTACTTTCTGTCTCTATGATTTTGACTACTCGAGGCACTCATATAAGTGAAATCATACCGTATTTGTCTTTTTGTGACTGGCTTATTTCAACTAGCATAATAGCCTTAAGGTTCATCTATGTTGTAGCATGTGTCAGAATTTCCTTCTTTTTAAGGCTGAATAATACTCCACATTATGTATATACTACATTTTGTTTATCCATTCACCCATCGATGGACACTTGAGTTGTTTTCACCCTTTGGCTATTGTGAATAATGCTGGTATGAACATGTGTGTACAAATATGTCTTCGAGAACCCTGTTTTCTGTTCTGTTGCATATATACTCTGAAGTGGAATCAATGGATCATACAATAATTCTACGTTTAATTTTTTGAGAATCTGCCATATTGTTTTCCATGGTGGTTACATCTTTTACATTCCATCAACCATGTACAAGGTTTCCAATTTCTCCACATCCTTCTCCAACATTTATTATTTTTTTAAAAAATGATTTTTCACTTTATTTTTTCCAGTTTTATTAGGATATAGCTGATACATAACACTGTATTAGTTTAAGGTATACAACATAATTACTTGATACATGTACACATTGCAAAATGAATACCACAATACATTTAGTTGACATCCCTTACCTCACATAGTTACATTTTTTCCCTTGTGATGAGAAATTTTAAGACCTACTCTCTCATTTTTGGTGTTTTAAATTTTTAAAATTTATTGGAGTAACATTGGTTAATAAAATATGTAGGTTTCAAGTGTACAATTCAATAATACATAGTATATGTGTTGCATTGTGTGTTCACCACCAAAAATCAAAGCTCTTTCCGTCACCATATATTTGATCCCCTTTACCCTTATCTACCTTGCCCTCCCACCTTTCCTAAACTGTTGTCTGTGTCTGTGAGTTTTTGTTTGTCTTGTTTGTTTGTTGCTTTTAGCTTTATATCTCACATATGAATGAAATCATATGATTCTCAACTTTGTCTGACTTATTTCACTTAGCATGATATTCTCAAGATCCATTCATGTTGTCGCAAATGGCAGTATTTCATCTCTTCTTATGGTTGAGTAATATTCCATTGTACATATGTACCACAGCTTCTTTAGCCAATCATCTGTCATAGGACGCTTCAGTTGCTTCCATGTGTTTTCAAGTCTTTGGGGTAAATACCCAGCAGAGGGATTCCTGGATCATATGGTAGATCAACTCTTACTTTTTGAGGAACCTCCATACTGTTTTCCATAGTGGCCGTACCAATTTGCAGTCCCACCAGCAGTGTTTGAGGGTTCCTTTTTCTCCGCATCCTCTCCAACATTTGTTATTACTTGTCCTGTTGGTTATAACTATTTTAACAGGTGTGAAGTGGTATCTCATTGTGGTTTGGATTTGTACTTCCCTAATAATTAATGATTTTTGAGCATCTTTTCATAACCTTATTGGCCATTTATTTGTTTGTCTTCTTTGGAGGAATGTCTATTCAAGTCCTTTGTCCATTTTTTTAAATTTGCATCGTCTTTTTATTATTGAGTCATAGGTATAATTTATGTCAGTGGTTCCCAACATTTTTGGCACCAGAGATTGGTTTCATGGAAGACAATTTTCCACAAACTGGGGTGGGGGCATAGTTTCGGGATGATTCAAGCGCATTACATTTATTGTACATTTTATTTCTATTATTATTACATTGTAATATATAATGAAATAATTATACAACTCACCATAATGCAGAATCAGTGAGAGCCCTGAGCTTGTTTTCCTGCAACTAGACAGTCCCATCTGGGGGTGATGGGAGACAGTGACACTCAAAGTGTATTGCTTATGTCCAGTCTACTCTGTAATCTCGCTGTGTTTGCTGTCACTGTAGAAAACCCTGCTTCACAAAGATAGGATGTTGGAAATGGAAGCAGGCTTTTCGGTGCTTTTGTAGCCATCTCAGGATATTCTGCTTTGACTTTAATCTAGAATGTAGGGAGATTTGAAGTTGTCTCAAACGTACTTTTAAGGCCACTGTCATTTGCGATCTCAAGCAGTTGATATTCTTAGAGCACAGACAAAGCTGATTCACCTGGCTTATTCACAAATGGGTCACAGATCCATTCCTTCCCAGTTCGGAAGTCTTTTGTGCTTGGGAAGTAATGCTCAACCTCTTTTGAAAGCAGAAATAGGTGATTATGCATCAGCTGGGACAAAGAAGGCCTGGCTCAGTCTCTTTCAAAATCTCTGCTGCTCTTTGAAACATGTCAAAAATCCCAATGTTCATTCATCACTCCCATAATCTCTGTTTGGCTTTGAATGCAGCCACTTTATCTGCTGACTTGAACAAGGTTGTCGTTCTCCCCTGAAGTGACATGTTGAGTTGGTTAAGCAGGTTGAATATGTCTCACAAGTGGTGCCAGTGGTGACTGTTTTTCTCAAAGAAATCTCTGGAGTGGGTCTCATAATTCAAACACGCTGGCCTGTAGAAAGCCTTCTCACTTCTATGTGTAAGAGAAGATGCGTGTGCTCTGTGTCCATCTCACAGAGCTGCATGAATAGACGTGAGCTAAGGTCATGTACTTTAATGTGGTTGACAATTTTAATCACATCCTATAAAACATTGTTAGGTTCAGGTGACATTTTTCTGGCTAACCAGCATTTCTCTATGGATGACACAGTGTGTAGATTCACATTCAGAAGCGACCTCTTTGACTTGAATAGTGAAACCAGAAAGCTGTCCCATTATGGCGACCTCTCCGTCCGTGCATGTATGGACACAAAATGACCAGTTCACTTTTCCTAATATGTAATCACTCAAAGACTTGAATAGTTCTATAGCTGTGATGTTGAATTGCAGCAAAAGTACAGGTAACATATCCACATGCACATCTTCCTGAAAAACATAATTGCACAAAAACAAGCATTGTTGCTTTATTGTCAACATCTGTAGACTCGTCAGCTTGGATTGCATACCAAGGTAAATCATTAATCCTGTCTAACAATTGTGCCTCAATATCCTCTGCTATTTTATCAATTCTTCTAGTTATGGTGTTAGCCAAAAGAGGAACATGTGCCACCTTTTGAACTGTAGCCTCTCCTAAAAGTTCACGATGAATGTCCTTAGCAGCAGGCAGGATCAACTCTTCACCAATAGTAAAGGGCTTCTTAGCTTTAGCAATGTGGTAAGCCACTAAGAATGATGCTCTCAGTGCAGACACGTTTGATGAAGTGGTGGCCTTCAATAATTGCTTCTGTTCTTCGTGTTCACATTTTTTCTTTCTTTTTTCTTTTGAAAAATTCCCAAGCCTTGTCTTTTAATGCAGGGTTCTTGGTCTCCATTTGGCGAAACAGTTTTGAAGTTTTCATTGTTTCGTTGGATAGCCAGTCACCACATATTACACAAAGTAGGCTTGGGGAATGTGAACCATCTGTTGCAATGAACTTGTAATTTAAATAGGACTCTTGGTGTTTTCTTTTAAATGCAGCTTTCCTTTTGTTGACGAATTGTGCTGGGACAACTGGACATTCACATGCAAAAGGATGAAGAGTCTTAGAGTCTTCTGCTGTCTCATCATTGGGTCTTTCTCCCTTTTCAAAGAAGCTCTCTGGTGACATTTGCTCTTTACTCATTTTGGCTAGGGTTAGCCAGTGGGCTTACCAAAACTGTGACTGAGACAGCACACAGTGCAGGAAAGAGGCACAGATGGAAGTGGTAAATAAAATAATGGGCAGGCCACGCACGGACTAAAATAAGTGTTGGATTCTGACTTAAAGCCTGCCACCAGGTACAGCTGTACAATTGAAGTACATCAACTCACTTTCCACTATAAAGCCTGCCACCAGATGCAGATTAATTGTCACTTGCCACTCACTGATAGGGTTTTGATATGAGTCTGCAAGCAATTGATTTGGTATGGTCTCCATGCAGTCAAACCTCTCTGCTAATGTTAATCTATATTTGCAGCCACTCCCCAGCACTAACATCACCTCAACTCATCAGGCATTAGAATCTAATAAAGATCATACAACCTAGCTCCCTCGCATGCACAGTTCACAGTAGGGCTCACACTCCTATGAGAATCTAATGCCTGATGATCTGATGGTATCCTTTTGATGGTGCCTTTTTGAGGCACAAATGTCATTAGTTTTAATGAAGTCCAATTTATTTATTTTTTTGTGTTTCGTGTCATATCTAAGAAGTTTTTGCCTAACTCAAGGTGACCAAAATTTACTCCTGTGTTTTCTTCCAGTAGTTTCATAGTTTAGCTCTTACAATTTGATCTTTGATCTATTTTGAATTAATATTTGTATAGGGTGTGAGATTGGGGTCCAACTTCATCCTTTTGCATGTGAATGTCCAGTTGTCCCAGCACAATTTGTCAGAGATTATTCTTTTGCACCCTTGTTGAAAATCAATTGATCATAGATGTATGAGTCAATTCCATTTCATTGTTCTGTACATCTATTCTTATGCCAGTACCACACTGTTTTGATTACTGTAGCTTTGTAACAAGTTTTGATATTGGGAAGTGTGAGTCTTCCAACTTTATTCTTCTCTTTTCTGCAGTATTTGGCTATTTCAGAATCTCTTGTGATTCCATGTGAATTTGAGGATGGGCTTTGCCATTTCTGAAAAAAACGGCTATTGGCATTTTGGTAAGGATTGCATTGAATTTGTAGATTGGTTAAGGAGTGTTGTCATTTTAACAACATTAAATCTTCTGCTTCATGAATGTTTGAATGTCTTTTCGTTAATTTTGGTCTTCTTTAAATTTTTTGTACAATGTTTTGTACTTTACACAGTACACATTTTACACTTCTTTTGTTAAATTTATCCCTAAGTATTTTATTCTCTTTCGTACTATCATAAATGGAATTTTTCTTAATTTCATTTTCATATTGTTACTATAATATTTTGAATTAGAGGTTAAAAATCACTATGACCAAGCTCTGGGTTTTAAAACAAAGGTTGTTAATATTTTTAGGTTGTTGCTTTCAGGGGTCCCAATGTTTTACAATGGTCCGCACAGTAATAAAACTTTAAAAATTATCCCATTAGTATGTTTTGGTAATATAGAAACTATTAACTTCACTAATGGATTTAATATTATTATGACAATTTCAAGCCAACTTCATCTTATCTGAGAAAAGTTAATGTGAAACTGCTTACTTTGGTTCTTCCAGAAACTTGTCTGCTAATAGTTAAAGTATTTAATATGCTTCTTGGATGACTGGGTATTGCTATATCGTTCTTTTCCTAGAGGACATGGAAAATTCCTGGGTGCCAGTATTTATCTCCTACTTTCTTTAATGAACTGAGAATCTGATCCAATGAGAATAAAATTGTCTCAAAGACCAAGATCAAGAGGACTCTGCTGTTAAAGTTCTGGATGAATTTTGTTTTTTGCACTTGACATAATTTCACACCAACCCCTCACCTAATGGAGAGGTTAATCTCTCCATTACTTCTCTATTCTGGCCTTAAAACATCACAGCTAGCATACTTTCCTCTCTTTAGATTGCTGGTTCCCTTTGCTCTGTGCTTAATGAAATAGTGAACAACTTAATCAAAACATCTAGTATATTGCTCAGAACTCAAGTGCACAATGAATATTAATTTATTTTGTGAATATCTTCTTTTGATATTAAAAAAAATTTCTATGTTAATAAGTATTTTTTAATGTTTACCTGGATTTTGTATCAACTTTTAAAAGGAAATTTCATAGCCTAAAGGCATTTGAGAAGTTGAAAGCAATCTTAGAAAGCCAGGGCAGGGGTCCATGAGCCAAGTTCAGTCTGTAGACATGTTTTATTTGGCCTCTGTGATATTTTAAAACCATTTAAATTAGTTGCCAACATTGAAAATTCAGGGAGTTTAGCATAAAAATCTGGATTTCTGGCTTTTCTTAAGAAAAATGGGTAAACCTGACCATGTCAGGCCCACACTGCTGCTTGGCACATATGGAGGCATGTGTGTTCCTCCCTGCATAACCTTCCTGGCCCTGGGAGGCCTTTGAGTCTATGACTTCTGAGCTAATTCAATCCCCTCCTGAGGTTTGGAAAAATCATTACTGCTCAAAATTTGTCAACAGCTAATTAGTTATCAATTTCTCAATTTGTTTTGACTCAAATGCCAAGAGTCTTATTTATAAACAGATAAAGTTAGGGAAGAGCTAATTATTCTAAATGTTCAAAGGATTTTCTTGCTGAATGGCATCCCTGTTGATGTATTTAGATTTTTAAAATATAATTAACTGTCAGAGGAGCTAAAGAAGCCACAGATAAGCAAAGATTAATCACATCTAAAACTAATAAAATGTGCTCTGAATCATCATTTTTTAAAACCTGTCTCTCAGTTTAATTCTGACTGCCTCTTTAAAATTTCATTAATCTTAACCACTTTCATTTACCTTCTCTTCTCCTGAATTCCTATGATTTTACTTACCTATCTGGATAACAAGTAAATTAGTACTTAATCATTCATTTATTCAATAAATATTTATTTGAGCACTTGCTAGATGCTAAGTGTTGTTCTAGGCGCTTAGAATAGCACAGAGGACAAGAGACAAAATCCCTTGTGCAGCTTTCTACTGGGAGAAAGAGACAAAAAGTAGATAAACAAGACCAGTTCTGCTAGTCATAGGCACTATTAAGATATAAAAACAGGATAATGTGACAGTGACTTGAGGGTAGGTGCTATTTAGATAGGGTGATTAGAGAAAACTTCATGAGAAAGAACCAGCCATATGAGAGGAAGGGGGAAGATTGTTCTAGGCAGAGAGAAAAAAATGCACAATGGCTCTGAAGTAGAAATAAGCTTGGTGTGTTCAATGAAGTAAAGACCAGTGTAGCACAGGGAA
>NW_006440152.1:113729-130138 GCF_000325575.1 Pteropus alecto | reverse complement strand
TGAGATGGGGAAGGCAGTCAAGGGCTAGGAATGCAGGACCTTGAGGGTCATAAGTCATGGCAAGAAGTTTAGATTTTATTCTGCCTTATAAGCCATTGGTGGGGTTTCCATTATAGTGGCCATGCCTTATATTTCTTTTGAATCTTCTGCAGCAGACTGCACAGTGCTAGGCATACAGTAGTAAGTGAATAAATACTTATTAATTATAAGCCAATTGATTATTAGTTCAAGAACCCTGGACAATATTTTAGAAGCAGGCTGTCACTAGGAGAACTTGGTATGATAAGGCTTAGGAATGCTCCATTTGCAGGAGACATTTTCCCTAGGCTAAAACAAGGGGACTAGAAGAAAGCCTGAGGAGTTCTTTAGTCTTAACTTCTTAAATGGTGTCATGAGAACTCTGAAACGCCTCTGTGGAAAAAAGAGCAAGCCCACCAACAGCCTCAAATGAGAAAGGAGACGTTGTAATGGTATGTCGTCAGTGTCCATCCTCTTGGGTGTGAATGATAGAAACTGGTCTCTTCAAAGAGGGGGAGCAGTGATCAGGAGGAGCTCCAGTGTTTGGCTGTGAACAAGCCTCTTATCTCTGGCCCTCAGAGGACTGCAATTGATAGCTGGGGTGTGTGTGTGTGTATGTGTGTGTGTGTGTGTGTGTGTGGGTGTGTGTGTGTGTGTGTGTGTGTGTGTGTGTGTGTGTATATGTGAAGGGGGTTGGCTGCTGGGATCTGCTCAGACCTTTGAAATAGTTCAGATGTTAGACGAACCTCCCAACAGAGGTCAGAGATCCCAGTGCTGGTCATATATGGTGATTACTAAATAATATCTTGAGTAAAAACTAAAGAGGTTCCACTGAGAACTTCTTTTGTTTGCAGTCTCTGAGTTCTGAACCTTCCATTCACTGATTTATTATAAGTGACAGGACGAAGGGAATCTTGCCAATATATGATCAAAAATTCCCTTCAAACAATTATATAAGTCAATGGCAAATCATGATCCAACATCTCTTAAAATATGTATATGCAATGATGAGGAACACATATATAAAAAGGAGTCTATCTACGCAGGCATAGTGAGTAAGAGTGCATCAGCTTGAATAACAGTATCCCCTCTTAACAGCTGTGCGACCCTTGGCAAGTTGCTTAACTTCTTTGAACCTTCAGTTTGCTCATCTATAAGAAGGTATTATATTTTCCTATTTTAAACCAGGGTTATTGTAAGGATTCAATGAGGCTATACACGAAAAGCTCTTAAGAGAATGCACAGAGTGCTCAACAAACATTAACTATTTTTATTTGTTTCTTAATTCCTGCATTGTTTTAAAAAGTGCAAAGAATTTAGGCAATTTACATTTGCATTGACTTAGCAGTAATTAACAATGTGCTATCTGAGCTAAGAAATTTGAGGGGAGTGAGCAGAAAAAAAGTGACTCCTTAAACTGATGGTAATTTTAGTCACTGTTTTCTACTTTGTTGCTGTCTTTATAATGAGCTTTTTAATTTTTTTCCAATTACAATTGACATGTTATTACTTTCAGGTGTACAACGTAGTAATTAGACATTTATATACTTACGAAGTGAACATCCCGATAAATCTAGCACCCATCTGACACCATACATAGTTATTATAATGTTGTTGACTATATTTTTTATGCTGTACTTTATAAAGAAGCACCTCTTACCCAAATCCCAAATATAGGCCTAATCTTGACTGAGAATGGCTCTCCTAAATCATTCCAGTCTAGAAAACAAGTCAAGAATTCAT
Source organism: Pteropus alecto (assembly GCF_000325575.1). Classification (NCBI taxonomy): domain Eukaryota; kingdom Metazoa; phylum Chordata; class Mammalia; order Chiroptera; family Pteropodidae; genus Pteropus; species Pteropus alecto. The sequence goes on along the minus strand of NW_006440152.1, from coordinate 128,377 downwards.
ATGCCTCCATTTTTATTCAATTTTGCCAAAACCATTAATCCATAAACAACATAAATTATCTAGCTCTTCAGAATTCAACAGCTGTTAATATTCAGCCAACTCTCTGCTCTATTTAAACCCAGGCGGAGAGAAGCTATGCGTATTCATATCATGAGCATATATGGTGGAAGTCTGCATGTGGCAGACGAAGAAAATAATTACGTTGACACGACTTAACCTCAAACAGAGGAGACCTCCCAAGACCAAGCTGGCTCTTCCTCAGTGGGTCTCTCTGACTTCCCATATCTCTCATAATTCTACAAAAGGAACACTAGCTTATGATGTGTGTGACTGCATTTAAAAAAATGTTTTACAGTTATCAATGGCTTTCAGTTCTGAAGTTACAGAAAAATGGTTGAATATTACATTTAAATACTCTGAATGCATACGTGCTTTCATTTTGAATTTTTTAACAATGATGTTGTTTGCTCTTTAACAGTGAATAACTGAAAAATTAATGGATGAAAAGTAATGTTTAATTAACTTGCTTTTATCAGACACCACGTCCACTGCTATATTTAGCAAATGAACTAATAGAGAAAACTGCTGCATAATTAGTCAGCACATCAGCCTGTTAAACATCAAAGAGCAGAGGAGGCCTTTTGTCTCAGCATTGAACCAGAGACCAAAAATGCATCTAATTTTAACATTTTCAGAGGAGGATAAAAAGATGTGAAACACAATAATCAGTCTAAATACACATTCATCAGAAGAGGAATGCTGGGGGGGGGGAGGCGTGGCAGTATATATAAGAGGTCTGTCTAGAAAACCAGAATTCATCACAAGTGAATTCTTTAAAATAATTTACCATTAAAAATAGTCAAGACTCCTATCTACACAAGAGATCCTAGGGAGTAATACAGAGTATTGAGTAGGTGGCAGGATTTTTTTCTAGAAGCAGTTTCATATAGTCTACTTTAGCATGTAAGGGCTCCAGGGTACCATCAGTATAATTGAAGGGAAGGATTAAAGGAATAAATGGAAAGGTTTTTTTTTTCAGGGTGAGTTTTTATTTTCTATACAAAAGCTGTGTGTGTGGGTGGGTTCTTTTTGGTTTTTTTTTTTGGTTTTTTTGTTTGTTTGTTTGTTTGTTTTTGATTTTGCAAGTGATATCCAAGTATAGGTTGGGGAGAGGAGGAAGTGGGAGAGATGGGCACTCCTTCAAGAGAGTCTAGCAATCCTAATATATTTAAAAGTTTTATTGTATTATGAATTCAAGGTGATCATTCTTAATAAAATGTAAAGAGAAAAAAGTGAGCTTTGATTACCTATAATTTCTTTATTTTGGTGTTCTAAGACCCTGGACCAATGCTTGGCACATAGTAGATCTGAATAAATATTTGTTGAATAAATGAATGAACGGTTTCATGTCAAGATGGTGAAATGAGCATATGCATAATTCTCTCCACACTATTTCAAACACAAAAGAATGATCTATATGGTCTTTAAAGACATATTTGAAAGAACATATTGATCAAATAGAGAGGGAAATCGGCCTGGACCTAAACAGAGAGAGAAACTAAGTGGTAAGCCATGAGTAGTTGGGGCCATGGCTTCAAGTCCATGGGAGAATGGGGCTAAACTTGCCCACTATGTGGTAGAGGACTGGAAGCAAGATCCCAGTGTGAGGCTAGGGCCTAGAGCTATGCTTTCTCCCTGGAAGCAGTGGCTAAAAGAGCTCTGCACCCACTTGGATTGGGCCAGGATCTCCTGCTTGCTTTAGGTGGCAACTGAAGCAGAAGACTCTAACATGAGACCTATACCTGGGTCTGTGCCATGTGGGTATGAGCATTAGAACTGCTAAATACAGCAGGAAGAAGTCCTGAGCTGAGCTGAGCTGCTGGTATCTTGAATAGTCAGACCTGAGGCAACTGGGAAACCATTCCCACAGGGATGGGCATGCCAAAGAAAATCTCCATAGTTCCCAAAGAAAACTGCAATTTATAGGAAGTTGGGCACCATAAAGTGGTGAACAGACCCAATATCTGAAGAAATGGAAATAACAATGTAAAAAGGACTTTCAAGCAAGCTTGTATAAAATCTTCAATGACTATATTGTATTTGTAAGATGCAAATATGTATAGTGTGGTACCTTTGTGTAAGAAAGAAAGAGAAATATATATGTATCTGCTAATATCTATTAAATATATTTTTCAGGAACATTAACCAGAAAGTAAGGAAATTTATTAGGTAAAGTGGGTATGAATGGAATGCAAGGGAGGGCAATGAGACTTCTCTGAGTATATTTATTTTTGTATATTTTCTCAGTTAATTACAATAATAGTTTACATATTCAAAAAAATAAGTTTAGTTAACATAAAAACTAAAATTCAATATAAACAAATAAATTAACCTAACTGTGTATCATATTGAAAATATAACTATGCAGCAGAATAAAAAGGAATTAGTTCAATATTTTTTGACAGTACTCCCACTGTATATCCTCAGTGAGATATATTATATAGATAAAAAATAGCTGCAAAGCTATCATTAACATTTTTAGTAGGCTTATTATTGGTAATATATTGCTATAGTAATTCCGAAGGTATTTTGTGTGTATTGTTGGAATGTGCAAATAAGTAAGTACATTGTAAATAAGTAAATATATTGGGAGTCAGAGTTTTCCCTGTGGGTAAAGGGAAATATAAATTATGTTATGGGATAAAGAGAAGAAAAACCACATGATGTTGGATTGGAATATAGCTATTAGTATGAAGTCACAATTTAAAAATATATAGCTGTCTACTAAAAGGGCCTAGAAGCAATGACATCCCAGTCACAATGAGCACACAGTATCTAGATCTCACACTGTCAATATCACGTGTTTCAGGTTGAGTTATCCGGAAACAGACACTGGGATGGAGTCTGAAGTATAAGATGTTTACTAGAGATCAACAAAAGTATAAAGATGGGAAAGGAAACAAGATTGAGAAGAGAAGATTCCAGGCCTAACAAAGCTCCAGTCAACCAAGTACAGAGCTCTAGAACTGGTATTTTGTCCCACATCAAGTTGGAAAGCTGGGCCTTTATACCTTTGTCTCACCCAGTCACTGGATGTGGGCTGCTCCAGGAAGGGCAAGCACATAGGTGAAGTGGTTTTGCAGCTGAGGCAGGCCCTGAAGGAGCTGACAGATAGAGGCTGCCCACTGACCACACTCCCCATAGCTGAGCAGCAAGTCCTTTCCTGAAAGGTGATCTGGACAGCACATCTCCATGTCTACCATGCTGATCTCATGAAGGAGCTAGATATCCTTGCAGAAGTGGCTGTTTCTATGTCCAGGGCATGGAAAGAACAAAGTGAGCCCGAAATATCATGTCATGTGAGAAACAAGGAAATGCTCCAAAATTGATAGACTCATGTAAAAAAAAAAGAAAAATTACAAGAGCCAGCTAGAAGCGACTCCCACTAGACAAATTTGGGATAATTTAAGCATCAAAATGAATAAGAACAGGAATGAATTACAACTCACTGAATAATAATAATAATAAATAAAAAACCCATGAGTCCAACCTGATGCTGAAAAGAAGTTCAAAAGAAGAGGAGGAAAGGAAAAGCTCTTATTTATAGGAGAATTTCAACTAATAAATACAGAAGAAATCACAGAAATAGAAAATTATTTTATAACCACCATAGTAATACCTGATTCAGCCAAAGATCATCAATGGATGCTAAAAATATCATGTTGAAGAATAGGACATTCACGCAATCTCAAAATATCACTTCACAAAGTATCACTTATTAATTATAAGGGGAAAAGTAACCCTTAAAATGTAGAAGTCCAGTGGAAACTACCTGAATCAAGTGATCAAATCTCACATTAAAATAATAGAACAAGCTGACATCGTGTGCCTTATAATGTGATGCACTAAGAAGAAGACATCAGTTATGTTATATTCCTGCCAATACGTAAACCGTCAGACAAATCCAAATTAGGGAACTTCTAGAAGAAAAACTGACCTGAACTCTTTAAAATGTCAATATTGCGAAAGCAAAAATGACTGGAAAATTATTCTAGATCAAAACAGACTAAAGAGACATGACATGTAATGCTTGATTCTTGATTGGATTCTGGATTTAAAACAGCTATAAAGGATATTATTGCAACGACTGGGGAACTAGTGATAATGGATACAAATTCAATGATATTATTATATCAATGTTAAATTTCCCAGATGTACAGTGATTATGTAGGCATATCCCCTAGTTTTTAGGAAATTCATGTTGAATGTTGAAATATTTAGGGGTGAAGTATCATGTCATTTGCAACTACGACAATCAAATAGTTCAGATGGATAGATAGAGAGACAGACATCTAAACACAGATAAAACAAATGTGGAAAGATTGTAATTGGTGAATCTAGGAGAAGGGTGTATGGGTTTTCATTATACTGTTCTTACAACTTTTCTAAAGGTTTGAAATATTTTAAAATAAAAAGTTGAGAAAAACAAACGAAAATTTAAAAAAACAAATTTCGAGAGATAAAAAGGGAAATTGGCATACATAAAATTATAATAATAAATTATAAAATTAAAACATGCAATAAGAAATTAATTTTAAAAATAAAGAAACCAATTGGATGAAGAATAAAAAGACAACAAAACAAAAGTTGATTCTTTGAAAATATCAACAAAATTGAAAGGCTTTAGTTAAAGTGACCAAGGAAAAAAGAGGGTTAAACTAAGAGAGAATTTATGACCTTATAGAAATTTAAAGGATTATAAAGTGAATACTATGAACAAATATATGCCAACAAATTAGATAACCTAGATGAAATAGAAAAATTCTTAAAAAGACACAAACTACCGAAATTGACTAAGAGAAAGAAAACCTGAATAGAACTATAATAAAGAGATTGAATTAGTAATTTTTAAATTTCACACCAAGAAAAGCCCAGGACCTGATGGCTTCACCAGTGAATTTTATCAGACACTTAAAGAAGAATTAACATAAATTCTTCACAAATTCTTGCAAAAAATAGACTCATTCTATGACGCCAGTATTACTCTGCTACGAAAGCCAAAGGAAGACATCACAAGAAAACTGTATACCAATATCTCTGATGAATATAGATGCAAAAATTCTCAACGAAATACTAGTAAACTGAATTCAGCAACATATAAAAAGTATTATACACCTGATCAAATGGGATTTATCCCAGGAATGCAAGGTTAATTTAACGTCAGAAAAATAATTAATGTAATACGACATATCAATAGAATCAATAGAATTGATAAAGGCTAGCTATATCAATAGAATAAAGGACACATGATCATCTCAGTACACTCAGAAAAAGCATTTAACAAAATCAAACATCCTTTCATGATAAAAACACTCTACAAACTAGCAATAGAGAAGATCTTCCTTTATGAAAAAAAATCTGCAGCCAACATTATACTTAATGGTGAAAATCTGAAAGCTTTCCCTCTAAGATCAGGTACAGGACAAAGATGTTCATCCTAACCGCTTCTACTCAACATTGTATTGGACGTCTAGCCAGTGTAATCACGCAATAAATAAATAAATAAATAAATAAATAAATAAATAAATAAATGGCATACAAATTTTTAAAAAGAAGTAAAACTATCACTACTTGCAGATGACATGCAAAATCCCACAAAACTCACAATTAGAACTAATAAATGAGGTCAACAAAGTTGCAGGGTACAAGGTCAATATGTAAAAATTATTATAATTCTACACACTAGCAATGAACAATGTAATGATGAAATTAAGAAAACAATTCCATTTATAACAGCATCAAAAGAACAAAATACTCAGGAATAAATTTAACAAAAAGTGTAAAACCTATACTCTTGAAAACTATAAACTATTGTTTAAACAAATCTTAAATAAATTGAAAAACATTCATTGTTAATGAATTAGAAGATTTAATTTATCAAGATGGCAATACTTTCCAAATTGATCTATAAATTCAATGCAATCCCTATCAAAATCCCAGTTGGCTTTTTTGCAGAAATTGATAAACATCACTAGTCATCAAGGAAATGCAAATCAAAACCACAATGAGATACCACTTCACACACACCAATATGGCTTTACTAAAAAAGACAGACAGTAATAAGTGTTGATGAGAATGTGGAGAAATTGGAACCTTCATACATTGCTATTGGGAGTATAAAATGGTACAGCCACTTTAGACAACAGTTTGACAGTTTCCCAAAAGCTTAAAAATAGAGTTACCATTTGACCTAGGAATTCTATTCCTAGGTATATATCCAAGAGAATTAAAAACATATGTCCATATAAAAACTTATACACAAATATTTATAGCAGCATTATTCATAACAGCCCAAGAGGGAAACAACTCAAATGTTCTTCAAATATCTTTCGATTGATGAATGGATAAACAAAATGGAACAAACAAAATATCCATATGATGGCCTATTATTCAACAATATAAAAGATGAACCTTGAAAACATTTTGCTAAGTGAAAGAGGCCAGACACAAAAGATCGCATATTATATAATTTCATTTATATGAAACATCCAGAATAGGCAAATGCATGGAGAATGAAAGTATCAGTGATCTCCAGGAGCTGGAGAGAGGGGAGAAGGGGAAATGACTGAGGGAGTGACTGCTAGTGGGATTTCTTTTTAGATGATGAAAATGTCCTGGATAGTGGCGATGACTGCACAACTCTGTGAATATGCCAAAAAAAAAACAACAACAATGAATTATACACCTTAAAAGGGTGAATTTTATGGTAGGTGGTTATATTTCAATTTAAAAACAAATGAGTGTTAGCTAAGGCTACAACAGCAATCACATTGAAATATATAAATGTATCAAGTCAACATGTACAAAAACAAAACAAAAAGCAGAACTAAAATTACAAACAACCAAAATATCAGAGATGGGAGGAGATAAGAGAAATTGCTTGGGAGAAGACTAGAGATACTCATTATGTTGGAGTAAATGATATAAATAGAATCTGTAAACTTCTAAAATGATTATGGTGTGCAGAGAAGAAGGGGAATAAAGCCATGACGATGATTCAAACAGATAAACAAAAACAAGTTGAAAATGATGTATACTAATGGTACTGCTACTGTACATTAAACATAAAATCGTAAAAGAAACCAACTCATAATAGTGGTTGACTCGAGAGAGAGAAGGGAGGGTAGGGCTGAAGGCAGTGGCCAATATTAAATATTTATTTGCAATATTTAATTTATTTATTTTCTGAAAAAGAGAACTATGAACTGTTAAAAGCCATTAATTCTGAGTGGTGGGAGCATGAGTGTTTGTTATGCTATTCTTTGTACTTTTCTTTTTAAAAATGTCTGGAAGTTAAAAAAAAAAAACACAGGGAAATGTTCTGAATTCAATTTCCAACCTACTTTTATTGATTTCATGTGTAATACTAGCCGTCATAACTTTTATTTAACATGGTTTTTAGACTGTAAAAAGAAATGATTAATAATCATACTTGTGTAAAAATGGGCATGTCAAGGTGGAAAAGTGGGGAGGGAATCTAATATTTGCTGAATACCTACTACATGTCTAACATTGTGCTAGGTTCTTTACGAGTGGTATGTAATTTAATTTCATCCTCATATTAATCCTGTGATTTAGAGAATGCCAGTTCCAAATTGCAGATGCGGAAACTACGGTGAGGTAAATTAAGTCAACCTAGGTTATGAATATCATTGGAGATACATGAAGAATTGCTAGGAGTCTGGTGGCACATTCATTTGTAAAGAAATCAATGTCTCTAGACTCCCAGCTTTCTAAAATTGATCTGAGAACAATGAATCTTAGCAGGTGGGTTCTCTTTCCCCACCTCCTCTTTCCCAACAGCCCTTCTTTCATTTTACAAAAGAAAAACTATCCTCTCCCCCTACCCCTTTTCCTTAATCTGACTTTGGTGCATTGCCTGGGGGTTGGGGGGATGGGAGTGGGGGAAAGCAGGGCAGAGACCTCCCGGTATCGAACAAAGGGACCAGCCAAAATAAGAGTGTTGGTGTGGAAAAAGGAATGATCCTAATCACTGCTTAACAAGACCTTTTGCTTTGCTTTCAAGAAAACTGCTGAAGGATCTAAAGGAATTGTCAGCTAATAAATCATTAAAATTAATATTTGATGATAGATCACAATTGGATTTTGATACATAACTCAGAAGAAATACAAAGAATTGTGTGACAATGCTGTGAGAAAATTGTTTTTATTTTCTTCTACCTATTTCTTTGAACAAACTTCTTAGGGTTTACATTTTAAAAAAGGAAAAAATAATAAAAATAAAATCAATACCGAATCCTATCTCCTTCTAGCAATAGGTAATATTTAGTCACAAATGCATAAACTAATCGGAAAACACCTCATCCATCTTTAAGAGACACAATTCCAAAACATGTTTATGTTGCATATTTGAATTATATATCAAGTTTTATAAAATAAAGTGTTTTATCTGTTGTGTACTAAGGATAAGTCTATCCATAAAACGTTTTCTTTAAAAATCATGAAGCTTTATAGTGATAGGAAATTTTAAAAATTAGTTTTAATTGTTATGGCTATTAGTGAGAATGTAAACTGGTGCAGCCACTATGGAAAACAGTATGGCGGTTCCTCAAAAAATTAAAAATAGAATTACCATATGATCCAGCAATTCCACTTCCGGGTATTTACACAAAATAAACAAAAACACTAACTCGAAAAGATATCTGCACCTCCATGTTAATTGCAGCATTATTTAAAATAGCCAAGATATGGAAACAATCTAACTGCCCATCCCCAGATGAATGGATAAAGAAGATGTGAGATACACACACACACACACACACACACACACACACACACACACACACACACTGGAATATTATTCAGCTATAAGAAAGAATGAAATCCTGCCTTTTGCGATAGCAATAGATAGACCTTAAGGGCATTATGCTAAGTGAACTAAGTAACACTAAGAGACAAATACCATATGACCTCTCTTAAAAAATCTTAAACAAGCAAACAAATAAATAGAAACCAAGCTTGTAGATACAGAGAACTGATTGGTGGTTACCAGAAGCCGGAGGTGGGGGTGGGAGAAATAGGTGAAGAAGGCCAAAAAGAAAAAAAAATAATTTATGTTCATATTTTTGTTGCAGAGTAGTATATGGAGTAATCAAAAACAGACTTAAGATATATTAATCATGTATTTTTCAAATAGCTGATGGTGGGCATGAAACAACTATTGTATTCATATTCAATTAGACAGACTCAAAAAAGTGACATACCTCTTTATTTTAAAATGTCGATATTTACGATACACTAAAAATATCGTCCTTTGTAACTATTTAAGCATGGGATGAAAACAGATTTAGATATCAATTTACAATATGTAAGGAGGTAAACAGTTTTTCAAAATTATTTTAGGAAGCATGTGAACAAGCACTTTTTTGTTTTTAGTCTTTTTAAAACTTTTTAAAAATTTTATTAAATTTATTGAGATGACATTGGTTAATTAGATTATACAGGTTTCAAGTGTAGAATTCTGTAGTACATCATTTGTATATTGCATTGTGTGCTTACCACCTAAAGTCAGGTCTTCTCCGTCGACATATATTTTTTAGTCCTTCTCTTTTTAGTATAGTCATTAGCAAAATGTTTGAAGACGCCTGAGTTTATAACTTGCCCTTGGCCGTACAACCAATAAGTGGCCAAGCTCAGAATTAAACTCCTGTCTGCAAGATTTCAAAGCCTGTGGTCCTTTGACTATACCCAAGAAACTAAGGATTCTATGAATGCTGGTTTTAATTAAACTCCATTCAGTTTAGAAACAATTTATTTGGTTGTCTAATACGAACAAGGCTGTGTGCTGGGTGCCACTAGATATACAATAGTGATTACGGCATTTTATTCAAGTAGCTGAAAACTTTATAGGAGAGATAAACTCTCTTCATAAAATCCTTATATAAGGTTAAATGTAATAGGAGAAAGAGACATTTTGAAAAATGCTATGAGAAAAGTGAGAGATTACTCTTAGCTAGGGTATCAGAGAGGAGCTCAAGCAGGTTCTGGCCTCAGATAGATGGGTCTTTGTAAAATGGACAGAATTTGGACTAGGAAGACTGAAGTTAAGAGAAGGTAGGGAGGATTCATTCATTCATTCATCCATCCATTCTCCAAGAACAGTTAACTGGAGACATATCAACCAAATATAATAAATGAGCCTTTAAAAGTATCCTGGTTGAAATAAACTGTAAAAAACATTTGGAAGACATTTGGAGAATTCTGAATCCTGACTGGGTATTTGCTGATATTAAGGAATTTTAGTTCATTGCTTTGGGGTGTAATAATGACAGCACGCTTATGTTAAAAAAAAAAAAAAGAAAGAAAGAAAGAAAGAAAGAAGAAGAAAGTCTTTATTTTTTAGTAATATGTGCTGAAATGTTTCTGAATGGACTGACATGATGTGTTGCATTTGCTTTAAAAAAGTCTAGTGTGTGTATTGAGAGAATGGGTAGATGAATGTAAATGAAATAAAACTGGTTGTGTTGATAATTGTAAAAGCTGGGCGTTGGGACTTGTAAGTTCATTATACCACTTTCTCTATTTTGAATATGTTTATAATTTATCAAAATGAAATACTAAAAAAAGAAATATTAATTTAATGCCTACCATGTTCTAAGAAACTGGAGGTATAAATAGAAAAGACATATTGTCTGCCCTCAAGAAGCCTATCATCCAGTGGAAGAAGTAGACCTCTGGAATTATCAGGTTTGTAAACAATTACCGGTTATACTAACAATATAAACCAAGTGCCATGGTTTATGCACTAATTAATCCTGAGTTTTGCCTAGGACGCCTTGGAAGAGGAGGTGAGATTTGACTTTTCCACAAGTGGAATTTATAAGACTTGGCAATTTATTGGACATGAAGAAGGCGTCGAAGGTAAGTAAGGAAGCTTTTATCTTGGGCACCTGTAGGGGGCTAGGGGTGGTATGCCATTAACACAGATACAGAATACAGGAAGAGAAATAGGTCAGGGTGGGGGCAGGCAAAGGGGAGATAGATACCTGTTAAATGCACAGATGTCCAGGAAGTCATTGAAACTCTATTCTAGGCAGAAGGAACCACAGTAACAAAGGTTTCCAGAGTAAGGAATGCATAGGATGCGTTTCAAAATCCTCCTAGATCCTAGACTGATGACCCATAGGGACTGAGAGAGAAGTGGGAGGGAAGGCTGTCTGGAGAGGTAGATATGTTACACCGGGCTCTCCATTGCCTTGATGTGTGGTGATCATGAAATGGAGCAATTGTCTGTAGGCTTGAGGCCCCTTGTGGAAGGAGACACTTGAACTCTGTGATTTCCATTGATAGGGAAAAGTCATTGAGATGGAAAACTCATCATTACTTTGAAAAAAAGAAATCACTTCCTAGAAAGAAGCGGCCACTTTGGATGACCACAGTAAAAGTGGTTAAATCTGTTCTGTCACTGTTTTGGAAGTGTAGTATACTGGTTTGGATTGTGGGCTCTGGAGCCACACTACTTGGTTTTAAATCCTGGCTCCAGAGTTGCTTAAACTTTTTCAGCCTCAGTTTTCTCATCTGCACAGTAGGGATAATAGTATCTGACATGAACAGTAAATAAAATGCAGAGTAAATAAATGATGCATGTAAACTGTCTGGTATATATTACACTTTCAATAACTTAGAATCATTAGTCATAATGGTATTTTGAAAAGAAGGTAAAGAACTTGATTATTTTGTGTATGCTGATAAATGCTTCGTATTTCCTTCCAAGGGTGCTTTAAATTCTGTTGAAATCTAAGAGCCTTCTCCTCATGCCTATTTTCTTACTCAAACAGAAATGAAAAAGATCAGATCTGAGATCATACATCTGAATCTAGCCATCCTGAAAGAAATTAAACAAAGTTCTTTTTGCTCCTTGATGCTGGAAACACATTAACAGAATGTAGCACACAAATTCACAATTTGGGAAGCCTTTTTTCCTTTTATTCATTTTGCTTATGCTAAGTGAACTAAGTCACACTAAGAGACAACACAGTCTCCCACATATTTTAAGTGGAACAATGTGTTCCCATGACCCACAAAAGTTGAGTGCAAATCCGAGGAGATGAAATGTTAAGAGGCAGGCAGCACTGACTTTGGGTATAGACCAAGCCTGGGCAATGTGGGAGATTCGTGCCTTGCAGCTAGTAGGAACACATCATGAGTATCTGCAGAAGGGAGGAAGAGATGAAAGAAGTGGGGGAGGCAGAAAAGAAGGTGGAAGTCAGAAAAGAGGGGAAAGGAAAGATGGAGAAAGAAAGTGGGAAGAAAGGGGTCTTGTGAGTAATGAACGACAACTAAGACTGATGAAGTGCCAAAGGATGGCCAGAAGTTTCCTTGGAAGAAGGTCTTTCATCCAAAACCCTTGAGCTTGGGCACCTCTTGGCTATTTTGGGGCTGGGGACTGGGCTGGTATTATATTTGGGGAGTTACCTGCTCCGGAGCTGATGGTTCTTGAGATCAGGGTGGGGTGGATCAGCTTCTGTTTTTCCTAGCAAGTGTGAAACTGGAGCTTCTCTGACCATCCAGAAAGACCAAACTTCAGTGCTTCTGAGGGTTTGGAATGGGAAAAGGAGAGGCTCAAGCCCCTGGTTTATGCTCTCTCCTAAGGGAGGCCAGCACCCAGTTTGTGCACTGTGGTGAAAATAGGAGTCATCAGACTGAATTTGCCTGATCTTTACACACAGTCAGCTGCTCCCTACCCCACCACCTGACCGGCAAATATCTCCATGGTCTTTATAATAGGGAATGCCTTTCAGCAGGTGGGGGGCCCATCCCTCCTTGTGGAATCCAACTCTCATTTCATCTCCGGCAGGGACTCAACTCCTTTAGTAAGCCCTTTTCTCTCATCAGTAATCCCTCCCTACTGATTGTTCCTAAACATACTCTCATATGTCAAATTAAAAAGGGAGAATCTTCTTTTGTCCCTACCTGTCCCTCCTGTTCCACTCCACTTCTGTTCCCCTTTACAGTGAAATGTCTCAAAACGGTTGTCTATACTATGTTGTCTCTACTTCAACTTTAATTCCCTCTTCAAACCCTTCCACTTCCCACAACAGGCACATCTTAATCTAAACTGCCATCAGTTTTGACAGAGACTATTGGAAAAACTCCTTAACTAGTTCCCATGTTTCAATTTTCAATCTCTTCTGAATCTTTCTCCACATGGTGGTCAAGGCTGTCTTTTAAAAATATGTCAGGCCTGGAATACTACTCAGTAGTAATAATAATAATAATAATAATAATAATAATAATATTATAATAATAATAAAAACAAATTAATGGCCACCAATGTTGAGGGACTGAGGGGACTGGGGAAGTAGCTGTGGCTATAAAGGAGCAACAGGATGAATCCTTGTAATGATGCAACTATTTTATATCTCGACTGTAGTGGTGGGTACATGAGCCTACACATGTAATAAAATTGTATAGAATTAAATACACACACGAGTGAAAGTAAATCAGGGAAATCTGAATAAGATTGATAGGTTGTACTAATGTCAATATTCTGGTTGTCATCTCATTATAGTTTTGCATTGGAGGAAAATGGGTAAGGGGTACATAGGATCTGTTTTATTTCTTATAAAAGCATGTCAATCTACAATTTTCCCAAAAGAAAATAGAAATAGAAATCAGATCATGTCATGCCCCAGGGTAAAGCCATTCATTCGATGGCCTCCCATTTATTTTGGAATAAAATGGTCTGCTCAGTGACTAGGATGCAGTCACCCTGACAATCCGTCCAATCTTATATATGCTGCTCTCCCCAGCTCTTCTGGTGTCCATTACAATCACCACCTTAGTTCCAAGACATCAAGATTTGCCCCCTCCTTCTGGCTTTCGTACATCTGCTCCCTCTTTCTGGAGGGATTTTTTCTTGGCTCTTTTTTATGGTTGCTTCTTTCGTAATTCTCAGAACTCAGCTTACATGCCGCCGCCGCTGCCGTCTACTTTCTAACCACAGTTTGCACCCTCTTCCTGCACAGGTCTTATCCCAGATTTGATTATTTTCTCAATTCTTTATCGTCTGTCTTCCGAATTAGATTGCAAGCTCCCAGGGCAGGGTGGAGAGTATTCTTCAGGATTCCACGCTGTCCTCCCAGCGCGTGGCACAGTGCTTGGCACATGGTGACAGCTCAGTAAACTGAATGTTGAGCGAATGAATGAGTAGCCACGTGCCCGCTGCCGTCAGTGCTTTTCTGAGTAATGTAAAACCCTCTGGATGGTGGCATTGGGCTTATGGCTGGGGCTCCTTTCACTCCCTCCTTCTTGTTACTGAGGGGAAGGGTCACCAGTGGATCCTTCGGCGCCACTCCAAACCACGGGTTCCCGCAATCTGAGGCGAAACGGGGTGCGCTCCGGCCCGGGGCCGCTTTGCAGGGATTACACAGGTTAGTAGGGGCCCCTGGTGAGGCCACCTTCGCTCGACTTCCTTTGTTACTCCCACCTCCCCTGCCCTGGGCGAGGCTGCCTGCAGTGACTCGTGACTCCCTGCCGGGCTCGAAGGCTGCGGCGCGGGGGAGGAGGGCTCTGGGCGCCCCCAGCCCGCCCTCCTTTCCAGGCTGGAGCCGGCCCTCTGGGGAGGG
>NW_006440152.1:112604-113174 GCF_000325575.1 Pteropus alecto | reverse complement strand
GCGGCCTCCGGGCCTCGGCCGCCTGGCCGGGGAGAGGGCTGGGGGCGCACCCGGCTGCGGGCTGCGGGACACCGGCTAGGGGTTCCCCTCTGGTGCGTGCCTCGGCCTCCCTTAGGCTTTCGCCAAGGTGGTGGCGGGAGGTGGGAATGGGGAGCTACTGGGGAGGGAGCAGGGTGGAGGTGGAGGGAGTGGGACCGAAAGGGGGCTCTCCGTGTTTGCCTCTGCGGAATGGTGGAGAGGGACGAAAGGGGGGGGGCGGGCGTTGGTTTTCTCACCCTGGATGGCGGGCAGTGGGGGTGGGGCGAAGCGGGGGTACCTCTTGGTTTTCTCAACAAGGGTAGCTAGCAAGGTTTGTCAGGAGCAGGTGAAGGTGAAGTGGGGGGCTCCCCTTGGTTTTCTCATCAAGGATGGCGGAGATTGGGATTGGAATGAGGCGGGACCTGCCTTGGTTTGCTCCACGAGGATGGCAGGGGCGGGGATACGAGGGAGTGGAGGTGAGGGGCTCGCCTGGCTTTTCTCCACGGAGATGCTGGAGTGGGTTGGAGGAGTGCGGGGTGCTGGGAGAATTAG
>NW_006440152.1:111923-112560 GCF_000325575.1 Pteropus alecto | reverse complement strand
GGAGCGGCTGGTGTTGGCGAGTGGGGGTGGGGAAAATGAGAGATTTCACCTCCAGTGTGGAACCTGGAGGAGCAAGAGGAAGGTTCTGTCACGTGGATTGAGCCTTAGAAGGTGGCTTTTCAAAATTGCATGTTGTGAGCTTTCCGTCTCGAAAAGCGTGAAATGCCTGCAAGGTGCCGTCTGTTCTAGGCTCTGGGAGAGCGCTTTCTGCTTTCGAAGTTTCTCTTTCCCGTCCATCCCTCGCGGCTTCTCATCGTCCAGGACTAGGTAGACGTTTGGAAATCAGCTAAGGAAGATTGTGTGTGGTTGGGGTTCATTGCTATTATTTTCTGCATTTGGAACTGTGCGAGTTTCTTGGGGTTGTTTTGATTGCCCTTTACAATAAAAACCCTGTACCAAGGAGACCCCCTGGGAAAGAAAAGAACAAGATTTATTAAGGGGACTCCAGGTTTGGTTTTTGATTTTCCTGAAGGGCAAGAGATCCGTCGTTGTAGCATTTTGCTCAGCTTTTAGAAGAGGTCGAAATAGAAAAACGTAGTATGTCTTTGCTGGGAGGTCCCCTATAATCATTTAAATTATTCCATCGGGGTTATCCGAGCCCCCTTTGATTTGAATTTGGACTAGATCCAGTGTTCCT
>NW_006440152.1:110238-111757 GCF_000325575.1 Pteropus alecto | reverse complement strand
GACAGTTTTAATGTAAGTTTTATGTTGTTCCTTCGAACCGTGAACATTTGCAGAATAGTGTAAGTTTGAATTATGGGCCCCTTGAAATTTTGCAAAGCCTTTCCCTCCTAAACTTGTCTTCTCTGGGAACAGAACCCACCCCATTCTTTACACTGAAGAAGCAAGGGCTTCTGGGATGGTAGCATTGCCTTTGGAAACCCATGCTCTTATGTGCTTAAGAAGAATACATATTAAGAAGGCATAGGCCTTTAATGTGGTGAGGCCATACGTGCCTTCCCATTTTGGTTACATAAGGTTCCAATATAGTCTTTACCTTCAGTCTTTAAAAATGCTTAGTTAACATTTTTAAGAGCAAATATAATCTTTATGCAACAAGAAATTGGTCAGATAGGCCATGATTTGTACAAACCACCTCAATAAATATATAGTCTAATACTACCATATAGGTTCTGTAGTCATATCTGGTTTTTGAAATCCTAAGCTACCATTCCCATATTTAATTTTTGGAGAAGGAAAATACTGAGTTTCTTTTTTTTTCAACCAAGTCTAGATTTTTGAGTGAAACATTAAAAAAATGTAAGATTTAAATTGGTAAAATTCCTCTTATACGATACCAGTGTATTGGAACTAATTTAATAAGTATCAAACTAATGGACCACTTAAATAAGATAATTATTTGTTTGCTGAAAGTGCTAAACTGGAAATGTTTTAAGTGGAAATAGAGATTTTGGTTTTAAAGTTTGACGAAAATACATTTAAATAAACATTATTTTATGCACCATTTCTAATGTTAATGTGATACACATTCTATGCATAGGCAGTAATCTAAAAATGGTACAGTTGACCCTAGAAAAACACAGGTTTGAACTGCGGGGTCCACTTATACATAGATCTTTTTTCAATAAATACCCGAACTATTTTCAGTCTTCCCTCGGGAGTCCACAGATACAGAGGGCCGACTGTATGCATTTGTCTTCGCCATTTTATATACGAGACTTGAGCAACCGTGGATTTTGATATCTGGCAGGGGGGCGGGATCCTGGAACCAATCCCCCCATGATACTGAGTAATCATTTAAGTCTTTGCGGAGTCAAAAGTTATACGTGGATTTTTTTTTTAACCATGCAGAGGTCAGTGTCCCTGATCCCTGTGTTGTTCAAGGATCAACTGTACCTTTAAAAATACAATTTAAGTCTGATTGTTTTTTCTCTTATGAATAGAGTGCTTAGAGAGGTAAAATCTTTTATAGAGCGAAGCATGTTGATGGGTGGTGGTCCTCAAGTTTCTGTAGACAAAAGAGTAAATGGAGTGTCTTTTACCAAGATTTTTGAGAACCTTTTGTTTCCCCTGAAGGACTGGAGAGAAAAAAAAAAGGTGAAGACATTTCAGAAATTATCACATATATGATCAAATATCTTTCTAAGTAACCTTAAAGATTTTGCTAACATCCATTTGAAAAGTAATTTGTAAATCAAGACTTTGCGTGAGAAACTGACCCTCGCCCCTAAGGTTTTGACAT
>NW_006440152.1:94009-110111 GCF_000325575.1 Pteropus alecto | reverse complement strand
TCAGAAACTGGCCCCCGCCCCTAAAGTTTTTAAAAAAAAAAAAAAAAAAAAAAAAAAAGTTTGTTGAAAGAATGGGAGCCAAGAGACTGATCTCGGTTTTCCTGCCCTCCACTTCCCAGTTCCCTGCTTCCCCACACCCCTCCCTTTTTCCCCTCTGGTGCCAGCAACATTGGCTTTTATAACCCTGTGGGAGTTGAACAAATGTTGGCGCTTGCTTGAACTTTAGGCCTTATCTATTTGGCTGCTTTCCCCAACTTTTGCCTACAAGATTTTTTTGGTTAATTGAACTTTCCAGTTGTTTAGATTTGGGGTAAAAGGGAATAGACTCTAATTATTTTCTCTTAAAAGATCTTTTCTTTCAGCTCCTGTTGGATGAGAGCAAAGAAAGGTTTGTGGGTTTTTTTTTTTTTTGGTAAATGGAGTACTTAATTAAGCAGAATATATGACCATTCATTTATTCAACAAACATTTACTGAGTTACCACCTCTGCCGGAGTCTCTGTGCTAGGTGCAGAGGTGCACCTCTGTGCAGGGGTGCACAGTGGATAAGTAATGGCTCCTGCCTTCCGGTGCACTTATTAAATGAAATATAGACAACGAATTTGTTGTGAATAATCAAGAGTTGTACAGAGTCTTTTGGGTGTTAACATAGCACTTTATATTATATACATTAAACATGCTTCAGCCATGCAAACAGTGGAGTCATTTCTTTTCAGGGAATTGTTCACTGCATGAATTTTATCTTACCTCCCCACTCAGACATACTTTCCATTTTGTGTAATAGTATGGTTTATAAGTCATCTTAAGGTCTATGGCCTTTTTAAAAACGATAAGCTTTAGGTAAAATAAATATGACATAGCAGATTTTTTAATATTTTAGTTCAGCGTTTTGTATCACTGTATAGAGAAGTGAGAAGAGGACGGCCAGGCCAGTGTTCCTTCCTGTGACTTAAAGCATCTTATAACAGCAAATTGGGTCAAAAAAATATTTTTTTGTGGTAAACTTTGAGTTATGGATAATAATGGATGGCAGAATGCAGAAGAGTGGATAATACTAAATAGCAGCTCAAGTAAACCTTTGTCCTCCTTCAGGGCTACCTTCTGAGATCTCTGAGAATTCCTGTTTTTGAATAGTGCTAGACCATTTTTTAACTGAGGCACTTTTGCCCCCAGGGGACATTGAACAACACCCAAAGACATTTTTTGCGGTCACAATTTGGAGTGCAGTATGCCACTGAGAGACCAGATATGCTGCTTTAACATTCTGTAGCACACAGGGCAGCTCCCCCACACAACAAAGAATGATCTGACCCAAAAAGTTAATAGTGCTAATGTTGATGTAATTTCCTCTACAAAATGCAGTAAAACCTAACTTCAGACTTCAGGAGAGTAGAGAACAATGACGGTGTCTTGATGTGACTTGAGTAGTTGGCTGAGTTCACTTTTCTAGTCTTAAAAGTGACTAGTTTCCATACATGGACCTGAGTAATTAAAAAGACCAATAACAGCTACCATTTATGGTAATTTGTGCCAGGCACTTGTATATACGGTACTTTTCTTCATTTTATAAATGAAGAACCAGGCTCAGAGAGATAAAGTAACTTGCCTTAAGTCTCACAGCTGGTCAGAGTTGGAAGTGGACATCAAAAGTGAGATTGTCATACTCCTCAGAAGTTCATGGTTTTAAGCACAGTGTCATACTATCTCCCTTGTGGCATGCTCTATTCAAAATTTTAAAATTGCTACATGTCCTATATACCATTGAGCTTGTTTGAGAGTAATTAAAACCACGAATGTTAAATTCGATCATGCTTAGAATAAGTCACCAGGGGTAGGGAGGAGAAAGGGAACTAACATTGTCTAAAGCCTTACTATAATTTTGGAAATACTCGAGTTGAATTTATACCCATTATGTAATTCGATCCTCACAACAACTCTGCAAAGTGGTTATGATGCACATTTCACAGACAAGGTTAGTTAAATACTTGTCTAAGATTGCACAACTAATACATGGCAGAGTTGGGATTTGAACTTAAGTCCCGTGACTAAGTCATTGTCCCCTGCTGCTTACTTTAAAACTTGGGGTTGATAAAGGGTGTGAGTTGAGGGAGGCTGCAGAAAGGTGAGTAGCTGTCCCTGTAAAAAGTAATTTCAGAGGTAACGTGTTATAGATGATGCATTATATTTAGGTAGAGAATGGAAAGGTCAATTACTGTACCTTCCTCAACTGAAGAGAACAGAGTTCAACATGGAATTTGTTCTGGAGATCTATCCAAACCAAGCCTGTCGTTGTCATTTAGGAGAACTTCATTCTCTGTCTTACCGGAATTTTTAAAACACTTTTTTGATAACCATAAAAATGGATGTTACCAAATTGTGTTTAGATCCTTTCTGCAGCTCACCTTCTGCCTTTCCTAGGACTGTTGTACAGAACTTAGTAATGGTAGAGTTTGGTTTTGTCATCTTACATAGTTTAAACATTCGTTTTTGCTATAGAAGTTGTCAGAAGTTCTTTTTATAAAAAAAAAAAAAGTCATCAGGTTCATACGTGTGTGTTTTCCATACGGGGTGTTATGTTTTGTTTTGACAGCTAAATATTTATTTTAACATTTGATGTCATATTTTAGAGCATAAAAAGAGGAAAAATAAGAAACAGCCCATTAGCGATCATATTTTGTCTGGCAAGATTTTTTTTTCGTGGGTAGAAGAAGGACCTCATGTTTCATTTCACTTACTTTAAATTGGAAAGGAATTTTAACCATAATTCTCAAGGGCCAGGATGCTGGGGGAAAAAAAAATGTTATTTAGATAAAACGCACGTTTTGATTTCCACATAGGACTGTGAGGCATAGATTCTGATTGTAATAATAATGTCCTGATTCTGACTACGGCAGTCAGCCACTTGGGTAATCAACCACTGTGTATGGACATGCATTGTGATACTGCCTGATTTTGTCCTCTGCTCCCCGCTGCCAATCATTTCAGAGTAGACTTGAGAGATCTGATAAGACTTGTAAGAATACAGTAATCCTTTTGAAAATCTAATTTTTTAATAATAAGAGTGGTACTTTTTCTTTGTAGAAAATACAGAAAAGACTAAAGAAGAAAATAAGAATCAGTTATAATCTACCATCCAGAAATTAGTGACAATGTTTTATATTTCTTTTTAAAATGCAGTGATTTTTTTTTAAATAGTGGACTCAAGTCCATTGCAAAATCTCCAACTTAAAAGTGTAATCTTAAGTTATTTTTTAAACCTAACCAAAAGATTTTCTGAATTATCATTTCATCTCTAGATAGAAGTCATGATTCTAAGGAGTGAAATGAGAATGCTGCCAGGGAGTTGGAGAACTGTCCTGTGGCCTCTTTATGTAATCTCCTTAAAACTTCTCTTTCTACAACTTGAGTGATAGAATTTCAGTGCTAGAAGGGGCTGTCATATCCACTCCCCTTCATTTTACAGATGAGGAACTGGAGGCTCACAGAGGTCAAGTACCTGATCCAACAGAAGTTTTAGGTCCTCCAGAGTAGGTAAGTTTTTATTTCCTAATTACAAACTTTGCACAGTCAATAACTTTTTGTTGGCTTGTCCCTCAAAAGAACAAGCTTTTATGGTGGAAGTGTATTAACTATACTAAAGGATACCAAAAAGACCAAGTATTTCCTAATTTCAGAAAATGGTCAAACCAGTTGTGAGCAGTATAGGAATTTTCCATATTATTTGCTTTATTGAAATTGAAGATTAGAGATGGAGAACCTCTTTTGTGCATCTGTCCCTCAGTTTAATTTCCCCTGGCCTATGGGGCAAGTACCAAGTACCAAGGCATATCAAACATGTCTGTAGTCACAGAAATGAAAAACGAATTTATATGAGTCTTTACACATGGTAGCCTGGAAAACCACAATTAGAGCTATTGCTGCACAATTTTTTTTTTCTTTATAAAATGAGATCTGTTAAAATTATGGGAAAGAAATTTTAAAGATTGCATATTCCAAACTTAGGTAGGAAGTTAACAAATTGTAGCAAATACTGGGTCATTAACACACACACACACACACACACACACACACACACACACACAAATTGTTTTAATCTGGCACTATTAAAAAATAAGTTCTTTAGCTTTCCTCCCTGTCTTTCCCTGCCCTTTTCGTTTCTTTCTGCAGTTATGTGGCTCACTCTTTGTGTCTCCTTTGTGCGTATGTCTGTTTCACTCTGGGGGTGACTTTCCAGCTGATTCCACTTTCCTTTTTTTCCCCTCTGGCTCTCTGTGTATCCACATCAAGTTCATCTGCCGCTGTGTCTCCCTTATCCCCCATTCACCAGTATTACAGTTGCCCCAGCCTGGACTGGGCCAGGTCTGTTTTTCAGCCTGGGATGGGCAGGGAAGCTGCTGTCCAGAGCAGGTGTGTGCTGAGAAGAGCTGGTGTCACTTGATACAGAAATGTCACTGATAAAACAGAATTAAACAAAATACGACCAGAGGTTACATATGCTCTATAAACATGTGAACCTGTGAACACGAAATCATCCCTTCTCTACAGCCAGGGCCCCAGCAAATGCCAAAGCTCCATGAAATAATGAATGTGGGATACTCATTGCCAGGGGCTTACTATTTGAACAAATGAGAAAATTGTACCCTAGCCTAAGGGTGTGTTCTTAAGTAGTTTTCATGCCTGTTCCTCATTATTACCTGCTAATGAGTGTGTGAATTGTCAGTGAGCAACCAGCTCTTCCAGTTTCCTGTAGCACACTGTACACCTCTTAGAAAATGGATTTTCCTCATATAAACCAAAGAGATTTGCTTATACTTTATTTTTGAAGTACTATAGGTATAAAATGCACAGAGAGAAGATATGTGTATACTCTTTTTTTAATGAACTGAAACCTAAAAGAAAATATCAAACATCAAAATAACTCTACTAATTATAGAATTTTTATTTTATTTACCCACATAAAAACTCTCTAGATCTTATATTTATTCTAAGACATAAAGTGGTCCATAGATACTCTCTCTAATCACAAGAATTTGTAATATCCACACAGTTTTATGTTTACTTTTCAATAATAAGGAAATGAGAGGTGGGGGTGCAGCGGTTTTATCATCAAGGTTTTTTGACAAGGATGATACAAAACTAAATTTCTGTGCTCCATTAATTAATAAGTTTTGTCATTCACTTTTAGTTTTAGAATTTGGATAAGGCTGTTTGACTCCTGTCGAATTTTAAATGTGTGATTTATTAGGAAGACATTAAGGATTGATTTTTCAGTGACTCTCTGCCAGGCTTAGCTTTACACATCATTCTTGCTTGTGAAACTGATTGCTAGTGTCTGCCTATAGACATAATCAATCATCTGGATTCTCATGTGGCCAGGTGAACTGAAATAACAGATGGCTCCCATCCTCCAAGGTTACTTAGAGACTCAAAAGTACACACACACACACACACACACCCATAAATTATGAAGTCTCAAATATCATATCACTAAGACATAGTAATGAATTTAGACAGTTGAATTAACAAAATTCTGTTTTTCAACCGTTTCTAAGAAATACTTTGTAAATAATTATAATTTCAAATACTTGAAATGATAAAGTAAAGACCTCAGCCAGATAGCTTCCGGAAGCTTAGGAGATACTGTAAGTCCCTTGGCAAATATTCTCTATCTCCAGATGCCAGGGTCAGTTCAAGATTTCAGATACTAGGCCCATTCCCTTCTAGACTACAAGAAGCTCTACCTCTTTTTAAGGAAGGAACTAGGAAGGAATTTTCCAATGTTGTTAAGTACACCTAACCACACTAAGGAAAGAAACCAAGTGGCCAAACCACTAGGAGGCAAAAGCTTGTATTTGTTTTGCATCTGTAGATAAAGCAATCTGCCTTTGTTAGAGCCACTTTTTTAATATCAACTTTTCCCCTACTTTATTAAAGAATAATTAACAAATATAAATGTATATATTTAAAAGGTACAATCTGATGATTTGGTATACATATATATTGTGGAATCATTATCAATGTAAGTTAATATCAAATTTATTGAGTATTGCTTACATACAGAAAACTATCCACTTAAGGCATATAATTTGATGAGTTTTGGCAGATGTAAATAACCATGAAACCACTGCCACAAACCCCCACAAAAGTTTCCTTGGGTCCCTTTTACGGTACATTCTTCTCTTTGTGCATGGCCCCAGGCAAACCACTGAGCTGCTTTTGTGTGAGAACCACTTTCTAAATTTAGATTTGAAAATTTGTGGATCCCTCTCTAGCCAAAGACCAGATTTATATCTAAAATGCAATTTTCTTCTCTATGTTTAAGGTAAACTAATACTATCCCAATTGTGTAAAAACGAATACCTAATAATTTTGCATGCAAGTAAACTGCAGCATCATTATTAAATAATCTCATTACATACTTGGATTGAAGGGAAATTACAGCAAAAAGAGAAACAATTCTGATAAAATAGAAAAATGGTATACGTTCTGCTGAAGTGGCTACAATGACAAGTCAGATTTCTTAAGAACAGGACAAATAAAATAATTTGAATTTGACTTCATGTGTATTTGTAAAGTAAAAGTGAAAAATGAGAATATATATACGGCCAGCTAATGTATGTATATAATTATGCAGGAATAACCCTATCCCTTGAGACTTCTAAAATATTTGAAACAGATTTAAGAGGGAATTTTCTGTGCATAGATGTATCGTCTTTACATACTTACATGAGAAGCAAGGTTTTAATATGCTAAATATTACTTTCTCATTGATACATTCATTTGAACAGTTATTAGGCAATGTAAGGGCCATAGTATTGAGATGTAGTTTATCCCTTCTTCACTCACCCACTCAAAAATTCATATAACTCTGCTTTTATGTCTAGCTGGCTTTCTGTTCCATTGCTATCACCCTGTCCTACATCCAGTCTCCATCTGCGACATCTGATTTCTACTGTTTTTCTTCTTTCATTTTCTTCCTCATCTTATTCTGTCTCCTGATGTTGCCCCTTATGTTACCCTGCTTTCTCATGATACAGCTGTTTTTATAAACATCTCCAGACTGAGTCGTCAACAGACTGACTAATTTCCCCATATCAGATATCATCTTAGAGGCTGTTTTCTTACTCTTTGTATTGTGTTCCAATAATTTCTTCAGACTCCTTTCAAGTTTGGAGCCATGCTGGAGGTTTGAGAGTTGTGAACTGTTGGTTTTCAGATAAAGTCAAATATGTTTGCAGGGCTATGTTATAGACAGTCTTTGAAACCATGAATCATGAAAAAGAAATGAACGATTTACATTATGATAACTCTGAAACTTCCTTTTATAAAACTAAAGCAATCAAAGTTATCTTGAGGTAAAGTGATTGATTGCTCCTCAAAATATAATGTAAAGGATTTTTTTTAGAAAAATCTTCAACATTTGTCAAAATCTATAGAATACGCAACACCAAGAGTGAACCCTAAAGTAAACTACGGGCTTTAGTTAATAATAATTTATGAATAATAGCTCATCAGTTGTGACAAATATACTACAGTAATGCAAGATACTAGTAATAGAGGAAACCGGGAGGGAGTGCTGAGGTCTATGGAAATTGTACTTTCCACTCAATTTTTCTATAAACCTAAAACTGCTAAAAAAAAAAAATCTATAAATTAGAAAAAAAAAACTATACATTTAGGATTCAGAAATACAAAGAATATGTCAGGCACTTTTTATTATTAACATGTAGATTAAAGTGCAGCGTTTGTTCTTAAGTACTAGTAAAATAAGAGAAGTGCTTCTCTTTGAGTGACATAACTTGCATCACAGGTCCCCTGAAAAGTGTGTTAGCTTCTGAAAGAGTGGCCCTGTACTGCTAACCACCATCAGGTTGCACAGTAGTTACTGGACAGGTCAGTGTTAGTATTGGGTTGGGACTTTGCCACCATTAGGGCATTGTGCCATCTTTGAGATGGAGTGGAGCCCCAGACTTGACAAATTTCCTGCCCTGTAACCCAACAAGTCCTTTTTTGACCCTTGCATTTGTGGTGTCACTAGCAAGAGTGACATTTGGTGAACTCATGGCAACTCTTTGAGCTAATATCCAGGTCAGAGTTTGATTGCTTTGGGCCTAAGGCTATGCCAGGGCTTGTAGAAGAATTGACCTAACACCAGAACCTCTATGCAGATACTCAGTATGGTCAGTAAACTCATGTGAAAAGAGTAGGTTTTTAAAAGTCTTATTGTAAATGGTTTCTATAAATTGGAACTGGGCAATTATTATGAGCAACCACAAGCATATGTTGCTTTCTTGAGTTGGCTGTGAAGCAAACCATTCTATGGTAGGTGGTAGTAAGCAGGGTGGGGGGTATTGGATCTGAGAGAGACATTGAAACGTGAGGTAGATAAGCAAATGTTGTGATGATGTTAAAGTCACTGGAAGAGAAAAAACTGACAAACCATCAAGGATTAGAACATGAATGAGGGTGATCACTTAAGGAATGGATATCTTGGGGAAGTGGTTGTTTAAGGAACGTGTCCATTAGTTCTGTGATTAGACCTAGGGTGAAAAACTTCATACAGTTACCCGAAAAAAAAAAATACTAATAAAGGGGAGAGTTGGTTATAGAGTTCACTTATTTAACTTATTAAAATTTATCTTGTCTATCAGAAGTAACTGTTAGATATGGATCTGTTATGTATACTTATTGTTATACCTGTTACTAGACAAACTTACACAATTTTTTCTTGGCTTCACTGCCTATCCGGTTGACTATACTGTACATGTGATCCTACCTCTGTTAGAAGCAGTAGATCTTAACAGGGGAAAGGGGAAAGAGCGAGAACAGGAATAACTCTCTCAAGTCACAATTCATGATGGAGGCTGGGGATTCCAGTTCAGTTGCCAAGATCACGGGTTACTCTGTGCCAGTAGTGAACCAAATGGTAGCACAGCAAATGCATTCCTGTTGTCACCTTCACAATTATACCAAGTTCTGTAACTGACTTGATATTGTACAGCAATTCCTGTCCATTGTAGAGATGGCAAAATATTGATCTGACCAAATCATAAGGTATAAATGGGCATAGTCAAGTCCTGAGGCCTAGCATGGTCATGCTCCTCCTAGTGAAGCTGCTAGAAATAGCTGGAAGGTCTGGGGAGGTGTAATGGCCATGGCATACAAGGCAGGTGTATGACAACATCTTTTTGCTCCTTGCTGCTCACCCACTGCTTCTCACAGCCCTTTGGCTCCTCTTCATCTCCCTTTTCCTCTAGCTCCTCTTTATTCTTAATTCAGTTACTTGTAGGTTTTCTGTTAAGGAACAAGGAGGGCCTCATCACAAAAAAGTTAAGGGACCATTGGCCTTAGTATTCCAACTACCAGAGCAGAAGACGTTGACTTCCTTAACTTCCAGGTTTTCTCTGCTGCATTGGTTTGTAAGGTATAAAATGGAACTTAGAGTACATTATAAACATCTTCTGACACATAACTTGAGAGTTGAATTGTGTCCCCATATAAACTTATCATTCCTTCCACTTTTAAAACGCCTATAATTTGACTTTATGTTCTTATTACTGACCCTATAGCAGATACCAGCAATGTGTGGACTGATGTGAAAGATTTACTCTATGGCTAATTGATTGGAGCAGGGCTGCCCAATTGTCAGCACTGTGCCAAACACAGTTTATAAAGTATGAGGCAGAGTACTTCATAAAATGAAATCAGCAAATGTTTATTGAGTGCTTACTCTATGTGCAGGGCACTTTGCTAAGGCTTGCTAGATGCTGTGGCGAATATTAAAAACAGAAGTGATCTCCTCAAGCAAAGAACATCCATCCTAATTGGAGCTGTTAGAGATGCATTAAAGATGTGGTGGAAAGAATATTGAACTGAGGGGGGTGGTGGCGAGTAGAGAATTGGGAGTTTTGAATCTTAGCCCAAGTTCTGCCAATAACCATCTTGTTCTTGATCCCTTGGGCAAATCACTTCCCCTCTCAAGGTCTCAGTTTGTAAAAAGGGAATTGGAGTAGATAATCTCTTAAAACATTCTGAGGATTGGTTCATAAACAAATGTGTTAAAAAGTTTAACAGTACAAAGCAATAATAAAAGAGATTCCAGAAGATGGTACATTTTGGTTTTACCAAATAAAGTGCACATATAATAGTTACTATTGTATGTACAGTAAGTCCTCACTTAACATCGTTGATAGGTTCCGCAACTTTAAGTGAAAACAACATATAACAAAACCAATTTTTCCATAGGCTATTTGATATAAACAAGAGTTAGGTTCCTGTGGCATCTCATCAACGTTATAGCAAAACAGCATTGAATGAAATGATGTTATTCGAGGACCTTCTGTATATAGTATGTATATATACTCTGTAATTATACTAATTATGACTATAGAGCAGCAGTTCTCAAAGCGGGGTCCTTGGACAAGCAGCATCAGCATCACCTGGGAGCTTGTTAGAAATGCCAATTCATGGGTCCACCCCAGACTTACTAAGTCAGAAACATTAGGGGTGGAGCCCAGCAATAAGTTTTAACAACCCCCTCACTCCCATGAGATTCTGATACCTACTAAACTTTGACAACTATGGGCTGTAGGAATTTGGGGTAGTGGTTCTCAAACTTTGGCTGCACATTAGATTCATCTGGGGGACTTGGGGGGCACTGAGACATCACTAGTTCTGGCTCCGCAGATGCACCCAATTCAGGAATCACTGGTTTATCGGAGGGTGGCATGAGCCAAAGCACCTATTCTCCACTGGTGACAAACCTCAGTGGCAGGGAGTCAGCCAAAGCCAGTGTTGAGTATGAGGGAAAGTGAAAAGTGGGTTTGGATCTGATTGGAAGGCCTTGAATTTCATGCTAGAAATTTGGCCTTTAGATTACAATGGAGGAAGCTCTTGGGGAAGGGAGTGTGATACATTCAAGGTAGTATGTTTGAAAGATTATTCTGGCAGCTATATGAAGAAGGGAGCATGCCCATAGTTAAGTCTGATGAAGTAGTGTAAGTGTGAAGTGATAATGGGCCAAATTAAGATTGTAGAAATGGGATTATAAGGAGGAAAAAGTATGAAAGCTCTTTTGCAGGACTTGGTGAAAATCGTGGGCGTGAGGGTTAGTGTTAGAATATCTGGCTCAGGAGTTCATCTCCGACTTCTGGGACAGCCAGTGCTCTCTGCAATGCATCTACCAGAATTGTCATGTTTTATGGATCTGTCCTCATTTTTTTTGTCCCCCATCGTTTTGATTTAAGAGTTCTAATTTGGAGAGTGGGTATTCCCCAGTGAGTTATATAAAAATACAGAATTGTAGTCACCCAGAAAGCTACTCATGATCATCACGGCAGGGGGGAAAAAAAACCCTGTTTCTCTTAATGAAAGAATGCTTGGAGTTTTGGGAAAGTTGTAAACTTGGCAACGAGTAATTCAAGTCTATCAGTCAATTAAGTGAATTTTTATATTATCATTTGTTTTATTTGGGAGCTGTTATAATTGTCATTGAAAAGACATCAATCTCCATATTTTTAAAACAAAACAAAAATACCATTGAACATTAGGTCAAAGAACAAGAATTTCAAGGTTTTAACTTTTGACTTTAGCAAATATTTGTTGCTCCATTTTTCTTGCTGGATTTTACCATTTTATTTTATTTTTTTTGCATTGTTCCCATTTGTTTCCAATGCCTAATCATTGTAGTTTCCTCTGTTCTGTTATTGATGGCTTTTTAATCAAGCATTCTTAATGTTTTTGTTTTTTACTTTTCTATTTTTCTTTATTTTCATAAAGCTCATTAGCCAGCAATTATGCAAAAAAACACACAGAAAAATAGCTATGGTCTTTTTTAAACCTTTTGATCCTTGTCACCCATTTCTCTCACCCCCCTACTCCCTGCCTCTGCCAACCACCAATCTGTTCTCTGTAGTTGAAGTTATTTTTTTGTTGTTGTTTTGTTTTGTTTTATTTTAGATTACACATACAAGAGAGATCATATGGTATTTGTGTTTATCTGACTAATTTTGTTTAGCATAATGCCTTCGCAGTCCATCCATGTTGTTGAAAATGGCAAGATTTTGTTCTTTTTTATGGTCGAATAATATTCTATTATGTATTGTATCACAATTTCTTTATCCATTTATCCATCGATGGACACAGGTTGTTTCTATATCTTGGCTATTGTAAATAATGCTTAAGTGAACATAGGGGTACATATATCTTTTCAAGTTAGTGTGTTTCTTTGGATAAATACCCAGAAGTAGAATAGCTATATCATATGATAGTTCTATTTTTTTTGAGCACCCTCCAAACTGTTTTCTATAGTGGCTCCACCAGTTTACACTTCCATCAGTGATGCACACGGGCTCCCTTTCCTCCACATCCTCACCAGCACTGCTGTTTGTTGATTTATTGATGATGACCATTCTGACAGGTGTGAGGTGATTTCTCATTGTGGTTTTGATTTGCATTTCCCCAATGATTAGTGATGTTGAGCATCTTTTTATGTACCTGTGGGCCATCTGTATGTCTTTTTGGAAAAATGTCTATTCAGACCTTTGGCCTATTTTTTAATCAGATTGATTTTCTTTTTTTTTTTTTTTTTATTTTGCCATTGAATTGTATGAATTCTTCATTTATTTTGAATATTAGTCCTTTATCATATATGATCTGATACATGATAAGGTAAGAGATATATGATTTGCAAAGATTTTCTCCCATTTAGTAGTTGCCTTTTTATTTTATTGATGTTTTCCTTTGCTGTGCAGAAGCTTTTAGTATGATGTAGTCTCACTTATTTATTTTTGCTTTTGTTGCAAAAGTAGTCTCAATGTTTTAATACTCCAGTCAAAAATAAATATATTTTTATTATTACCCTTTTATGACCAAAAATTATTTAAATTTACATCCAGAAGTGGCCCATAAAAAAAGAGTTCCTGAGTGTTTAGTTGGGGCATGGTGGGGGCACTGCTTATCTTTCCATCTTTAGTGCGTTTATAGGTTGTGTCATATTGGAGAAGAAAGACACTTTTTATTTACTAGTTTAGAAACCTATAAAGCAAATTCGATGTTTTGAAGGATTACCTATATTCCAGAGCAAGGTTTAAAAATGGCTAACCACTGTAACTTTGGTAAAGCACTGCACATTTTAGTTTTTTGAAGGAACTGTAAAAATCTAGAGCAAAATCTAGAGTGATCACAACTTTAAACATGTAGTGTACATCTAGTAGATACCTTTTAAAAATATAACCTGTCTTTTCCCAAACTGAATAAAGATAAAAACCTTTCTCTTCCAAATCATGAAGAATATTATGATTATACTATATAAAATAAATGTAGAAAATAGTGCAGAATAAATGACCTTCTAGATGTAGTATAGAGTATATCATGAGATACACATCACCAGATATACTTTATATTAAATCTTAATATAAGGAAACAAAATTAGATCTTATTATATCTCTATAATGTAATATCCTTTTGTTTTTATTAATTTAAGATATTGTTAAAGATATGATTATTTTGCAGATCTTGATTATGTCGAAATTATTAAAAATGAGACATCTTTCATCTGAACCATTTATTTATAGCAGTAAATTATTTTGCTGAATGAGAACCAGTTTATTAGTTCTTATGCTAAAAGAAGTGAGCCAGTGACCATCTCACTTGTATTTATTATGTTTTATGATAACATTTAAAATGTTTTTCGAATGCTGCATACACCAATGTTTCTGACTATCATAGTAGTGTAAGCATTTGAATAAAAGTAGAATAATTGAGAAGTCTAAGCTGCCTGTTACCATCACAAGTGTACCTAATTAAGAAGATATTTGGGGCTCACCGCTCTTTGGTTTCTTAGGTGGGAGAGAATATTCTGAACGACATGATTAAGGAACGGTTACCATGACAATCACATTTAAAGAATTTAGAGGAGACAATGAATCTGTGGGGCTCATCCATTTTGATTGATTCAGCTGGTCTTTTAGGCTCATTCAAACAGCTGCTGTCTCTGGATTTTATTTTTCCACACAATTCACCCAATTGGTGATTTGGGGATCATTTAAGCTTGGCTGACAGTAGTAATAGACTCTCCAGTGTCTGTGACCACAATACTATTGTTAAACCTGAAGGAGAATGATTGTGTATGTTAAATGTCACAAGAACATAGCTACTGGCTTCTTCTGGAATGATGTAAATGGTTTGTCTAATTTTACTTATTAATTCTGTCAGGGTGGGATAAGATTAACATGATTTATTTTTAAGTATGACTGACCCTAAAGTGTTTGGGTTTTATTTTGGATTACTTCGCTGTCATCACATTTTACCCAGTGTGTTTGGCTGCTGTTCTGTTTTTATTCTTGCGCAATATCATCAACACAGTTTGTATTACATCTGGTCAGAGGCACAGTTACACGCTGCAGATTCAAAAATACACATAACTCTACCTGCTATGTGTCTTCATCCTCCCAACTCCAACTAAATGTTAATAAGTGAGACACACTAGCACAGACAGTAAAGTGAAACAGAACTAAAAAAGCTGTTAAAATCTCGCTGTACATTTTTATCATTCTGTGCAGTCTGGTTATTCATGGTGAAACTATAAACTGTGGAACCAAAGACTCTCTGGCCAGGGTCCAAATTGGAACCCAGTGTGAGAGCCCTGCCTGCTCAGCCTTTGGGCCTTTCCCTCTTCTGCCCTCTAGAGGGTGTCAGGGAGCATGACAGGCAAGAACTTAACTGACAGGGAGAGCCAGTCTTGGTGCGGTTACTAAAAGACAAGTTCTCTGCCCCTCATCCATGGGGGTCCCTCAAAGTCTGAACTTACAGAGGTGGAGAGCATACAGAGATAAGGAAGGTAAGGTACTGGCAGGGTTGGGGTCTTAGGGAAGAAGCTATTCTGGTTCCTTAAGCAGATAACCAGATTCCTTCAATTAGAGCCCAGTATGTATTGAATCCATCTCCAGGAAAAATTGATTCTGGAAGCGTAAGTAAAATGAAATAGTATATTAAGGCTAAAGTGTGATGGATTCAGGTTTCAAGTTTAAGTTAGATTGAATTTAAAGAGGGGTATATGTGGTACTATTTGTGGCAGCATATGAAATGGTTATCCAAATTTGATAACATTTGTACTGTGCCTGCTATAATTATAGTGAGAATTATAGATCTGATATTCAGTGAGTACCTTTCATGTGTGTGGCATTATTAAGTGCTTTACATGCATTGCCCTCTTGCCACCTTACAGCTCAGGTAGGTTACCATTATGATGTCAAGAGAGATTGCACAGCTAATATGAAGTGGGGCCAGTATTCGAACCCAGGCATTTTGATTCTGGAGCCCTTGCTCCGAACAGCTGTGCCATGCTGCATTCTTGCTGCAGCTGCAGGAAAGGGTGTGGCATCAACTTCTAGATACAGCAAGTTCCACATGAGCAGGATGTGAATGGTGGGAGATGAGACTGAGCAAAGCTTTTTATATGTATACACCATTTTAAGCACTGGCAGATAGAAAATAAGGGATTTCAGTCCCTGCCACGAATAAACTTGAAGTCCTGTAGGACAAACAACACATAACAAGAAATAATGCATATTCATAGGATAGAATATGAAAATATTATCTCTGTTTAAGTCTAGGTAGGAAGAGGACTAGAAGGAGTTCCTTTGAAGTCACTTTCAAGCATTCACTTTTGCAAATTAGCTCTTCATCACTGACACACATTTGCTTTCTACTGGGCTTGTGACCTGGCACAGGGGAACCCTGTCCCTGTAGTCAGCAGGCTTGTCCATTTTGAGTTCAGAAGACTTATCTTCAATTATGACATTTGTCATTAAGATCTCTAAACAGATGAACCCATTAGCCTGTTTAGGTAACTGGACCAGCTATTTTCTGGTACATTAACATTTTAAAATCTCTAGCCACGGCTTGTTTGGTAGGGAGCCTGAAAATGGATGGGGGGCCGGAGGGGCTCAGTTCTGAGCCTGGTTATAATCCTTGGTTTATGTTTGCCCTGTTTCATTTGGTAGATACTCCTTGAGAGCCTCCTGTGTTCCAGGCACTGTTCTGGCCATGGGATTAGAGCAGTAAACAGAATAGACGGGCCCTCCACTCAGGGAGCTCTTTCC
>NW_006440152.1:82188-93987 GCF_000325575.1 Pteropus alecto | reverse complement strand
AGTACTTTTTGGTATGAGTTTCAGGATTTCACACATTGGGGATAATACAGCAATCACACTTTCTGTCTTTTTAGCCCCAGCCAGCCCTTTCTGAATAATGGGGGGGGGGGCAGGTCATAATGGGAGTGACCGTGCCTGTGGGGTTGAGCTGTACTGTCTTTGTGTGGTGATGGGAAAAGCACAGGGCACACCTGTTTCCTAGTGATGCGGAACCATCAGCACAGGGATGAGCCTGCCCACCAGCCTGCATCCTAATCCTGTTGTTGATTGGAGATAACTTCAGCGGTCACACGGCACCTCGTCGCCATGGCAACACCTCTAAATATTCCTCTGGTGACTTGTGTTCCACATTTTGTCTGGATCCGAGAGCCTCCTGTGGCAAAATATTCTAAAGATGTCAAAAGAGAGGGAAAAAAAGGCTCAACTAATAAATCTATTCTAAACGACTGAGTCATTTGTTTTGATTACCCGGGTGATTGCCAAATGTTAATTTAAAACTGAAATAGGCCATGAGCTCACTCCGCTCACAATGCTGAGTGTTTGAACTAATACAGCTTGATAATGAGGTGGCCAGATCCACTGCCGGTGAGAATGTTATGTGATAAACAGACATTTGGGGAAATATGCAGAACATCTTGGCAGTTTTCCTTTAACTTTAAAGAGTTGTAAATACAAAGTAGAATGGATTGGATTACCATGAGCCAAGAAGTTGCCTTTTTTTTTTTTTTTTTGAATTTCAAGAATTTCAAACTTTTCTTCTAAAAGGGTAACTTTGTCTCTTGATTCTTTTTCCTAATTTAGGCACATTGGAAGTTGTTGACAGCTGTATCCACCCCTTGTCGAATACATCCCATTCTCCACACATCCAGTGTGAGGTAAGTTTTACTAATTGCCACAAATTCATACACTGCTCTCCAGCCTTCCAATTTGTGGTGTTAGGGTCAACATTGTACAAATAGCTTTATTTGTACAGTAGATTTAAGAGGGTTTATTTTAATTGACCCAACCATTATCACTGCTTACCCTAAATATTAGCTCTCTGGGGAATGCCTATTCAAGGGAAAACAAATCTCATTTGCTTTTAATTTGGGGGCATGGAAAGTGGATGTGCCAAGCACAACAGAACTGTTAGATGGTCTGCCTGAAAATAAAGATCTACTCATGTCACAGCATGAACAGTAGGGAGCAGGAAAGCTTCATGACGGAGGAGACTCTTGCTGACAACTGTGAGGAGGTTGGGCTGACCCAGTCAACTGCCAGTGAAAGGAGCCAAGGTGCAGGAGGCCTCTGTAGAATCTGGTGATAGGAACACCAAAGAGTGCTTCCACTGGCTTACATTAACATGGGCCAGCAGATTTTTTTCCGATTAGTACTAAAGTTCAGAGCAGTTACATTGGTGCGAGCAGCGAGACTGACCAGCCCTTTCATTTAACATTAGATAGGCATCTTTGGTCCTCTTCATTTAGCCACTGTGGCTTCTGTCTACTCCATGATGATCCAGATTACCTATTTCTCCCTTTAAGAGACTAGATATTCCCTTTGAAAATAATGAAACGGGGAACATCTCAAAGCTGGTTCATCCAAGCACAGTGGAAGGGGTCCCAGTCTCCATGTGTTTATGAGAGGAGGTAACATTTGTCAGCACCAGACCAGCCAGGATTTCCATTTTCATCCACCAAAAAGTTTTGTCTTCCTCTGCACCTCGCCCACCTTCAGGCACAGTCCCACATTTGGTGTAGGTCCTTTTATTTCAGTTAGGGTAGACGCTCACTAGGTGGTGATAGTTGCCTTTATGATTACATCAACTTGCTGCAGAATAATTTGCAGCTTAAAAAATATGTATTCAAATACCTGAATGTATTAAACCTTAAAGAGTAAAAAAGTAGGACAGCTTTTTACTAATCTGAATTTTATTGTCTAAACTGATTTTATCAATTTCATCAGTTATGGTAGAGATTGGAAGCCCTTCTTAGGGCCTGGGGCTTTACATTAGCCTGATTGCAGAAGCTTCAGCAGATT
Source organism: Pteropus alecto (assembly GCF_000325575.1). Classification (NCBI taxonomy): domain Eukaryota; kingdom Metazoa; phylum Chordata; class Mammalia; order Chiroptera; family Pteropodidae; genus Pteropus; species Pteropus alecto. The sequence goes on along the minus strand of NW_006440152.1, from coordinate 91,968 downwards.
CTCTCAGCTGCCATAGATCGACTCTTCCATCTTTCAGTCTAAGCCCTTAGAATGGCTCTCATCCTTGGACTTTACCTAAAACAGTTTTGAAAAAAAAATTAATGATATAAACCTATTTTAAAATAAAATCTCAGGTCTAACCCCAGCAGAGAACACCAAAGCAGAACTACTTTGGCTCAAGTAGGAGACTGACTCTTTCACCCTCCTCTGAGAAACCATTCCTAGGGCAGTTGGAAAGCACAGTGCTCTGTCTAAAGAATGGGGATTTTTAGCTCTGAGCCCTTTCATGGCTCTTATTTTTATTTTTCCATAGAAACAGAGACTAGATTGTTTAAGGAGATACACAGAAAGGTAAAGCATCCTCCCATCAACTTAATTGGAAATGCTGACTAGGTGAAACTTGGCCATTCACATACATTGTATGCCCTTGGTCATTCTACAGCATCTGCCACTTTGACAAACTTCATCAGTGTCAAAGTTCAATAGAAATTGTGTGCACAAGACTATATTCTTAAAATGGAACCTTTAATTGAAGCTTTTCGAACACATATTTGAAGTGGTTTTGTGATATTAAGACTACCTAAAGATATCTTTAATTGGACCCAAACGTGGGTTTTCTTTTTGAGGAGTGAGTTTCTCAGGTGAGTTATTAAATAGAATCTGTTAAATTCTGTTTCACTGTGATGGAAACATATAGGACTGATGTAAAACAGTCACCGATGTAAAACAGTTCAACAATCACGACGCAATTGTATCTTGTGATCTTTCTTCCTCTCATTCATTCATTCAGCCATACTATGTACCAGGCCAGGAGTGTAGGAGTGAGCCAAACAAAAATAATAATACATTTTGGTCTGATAGTCTTCAAGTGTGGGACAGTCCTAGATTATTTTCCCTTTTCCAGACGAAGAAACTGAAAATTGATTTGCCTTTTTAAATTAAATTGCCCAGTATTGAGCAGACCAGTTTGGGTTCATGGTACAATTCAGAATCCTTATATCCAGTCTGCTCTTCAAGCCTGCGATTTATGCTACCTCCATAGATGCATGTGCAAATAATAAAATATGTAGTAATTGCTGGGAATGCAGCTGTGCCTGAGACCCAAATGCCCCCAAACTGAAAACAAATGTAAATGGTGTATTTCACACTCTATTTTTTAAATGTTATTTTGGAATAATTGAACAGTTTAGGAAAATGGACTTTGCAGTTTCCACAAGAGGATATTTTGTTCTTGTTTTTGTTTTTCAAATGATAATGTGTCCCTTTTTATGTTTGACGCAGCATTTGTCATAGATAAAGTTTATAATTCAATAGCTCGAAGTTATTTTTTTTGGCTGCCTTCTAGTTATGGAATTATTGGGAACAAAAACTTGAACACAACATAATTCTCAATGTGTATATGAGCTGGGTATTCTATGTGTTTGTTTCTGTTGTAAGGACAATATTGGTTCATTCAACATATATTTCACATCTAGGAAATATTTTTTTATCACTGATATGGACATTTTCATTATTGATTTGGCAGTTTTAATAATCACAAAACAAAATTTTAAAATATAGTCATAGAGATTTGATTTTTGCCGTTTATATTAATACAACCTCTCTCCTTGGTGCACTAGCAGTAAGCATGAAAATCAGCACAAATGGGTTACACGAACTTAAAGAGATTGGAAATCATCAGTCTAGAGCCAAAGTCTCAAACTGGTGGGCTGGATCTGGCACAGAGAAGTGTTCTTTTAAATTTTTAAGTGAATTGCCAGAATTCAAAGTTGAGAGATTTCACATTTTTAAAAACTACAGATTTTCAGCTTCTCTTGAAATATCAGAATATCTGGCAACATTGAGCCAGCATTCCTGTTTGGTAACACCAGGCTGAAGCCAAATTGCTGCTGTATCTTTAGATGGGACATGAACTCTGAAATTTGCCAAAGTCTCCACTATGTTATCTCCTTGACACTAAAGACAAAGGCAGTTGCCATTATCTGAATGTTTTACTGATTTGTAAGACTTGCTTGGCTCTTACTGACATGTATTTTTAACCTTAGGTCTAGATGAAATTGAGGCTGCAAACTTAGATTCATCTTTTCCCTCAAAATGTCAGCTTATTACTTTTCATGTACACGATGTTGAGTGATGTTCATTTTAAAGGAGTGCAGTAAAAGGGTTTAAGGGAAACATTTGAACAGAGGAATATCTTCTGGTGGTGCCTGATTAAGAGAAGGAGCATCAACAGAGTTCAAAGGATTCCTGTGGTCTACACCTGTGCTTCTCAGACTTTAATGTGTAGATTCTGATACATCAGGTCTAGGGGAGGGTGTGAGATTCTGCTTTCCCAACAAGCACCAGGTTACACCACTGCTAGTCTGGAAACCCAGCTCTCTTTGAGTAGCAAGGGGACTCTACCCTAAAGCAATCTTAAGGCAGCAATGCAGTGATTATTCTAAATATCTTTTTATTGGCCTGAGAAAAAGAAGGAGATTTTAGCTAGGCTGAGGGTTGAGTCTTTGTAGATAAGCCTGCATGCTCTTCTTGTTACAGGGTTAGTTAAAAAATTCAATCATTCTTAATACAGCACAGCCCACGTAAATGATAAACCGAACCTTTAAAACTTGTTTCAAATTAAGTGCTTTTAGTAAAAATAAAGGCTATATATGTTAAAACTCAAGAATCAAAAAATAGGGATGAGAGCTTTTCATTTTATAATTGTAGGAGAATATATGAGACTCTTTGGAAAACTTATAAATAAGACCACAGAAAATAGAATAACTATGAAATCCCTGGATATATAATAACCTTGTAAGCTATAAAATGATAGAATTCAGAAAGAGATCAACAGATTCAAATATATAAAAATCTGCTAAGAGAGTAGATTTTAAGTATTCTTAACACACACACACACACACACACACACAATTAACCGAGGTGATGGATATGCCAATTAACTTGATTTTGGTAATCATTTCACATTGTATATGTCAAATCATCACATTGTACACCTTAAATATGTACATTTTTTTGTGAATTATACTTCAATAAGGATGGAAAAAATAATGAAAAGGAAAACACCCCAGGAAAAGTTTGTCATGAATTTGACAAGATAATTAATGTCCATGTTATGCACAGAGCTCATATAGATCATAAGGCCTGGCACAGGCCTGACATGTGGTAGATATGCCATAACTGTTGGCTGAATGAATTCTGCAGTAGGTAGACAGGCAAAAGACACATTATTTCACAAAATAAATGCATGGAAGAACTGTTCGGCCTCTCTGGTAGGCAAAAACATGCATAGTCAAATAGCAACAAAGTACAATTTTCACCCATTAAATCAATAAAAACAAAAAGAAAACCCTATGATAATATGGTTACCTTACAAGTGATAAACACTGACTCATTGCTGGTACCATTATAAGTTGGTAAAAGCCTTTTGGAATATTATTTGGCAATATATGGCAAAAGTCACAAAGACTTTTTGGTACCCCTTGATCCAATAATCCTATTTTGGGAAATGTGTTCTAAGAAACAAACTGTTCTAATAGGAAAACTATATGTTGTGGGTATTCATCACTGGGTTATTTATAAGGACACAAAATTAGAAAGAATGTCCACCATTAGAGTAATGGTTCATTTATTCAACAAGTAATTTTGGTTAAGTAATTATGATACCTCTATGCAGTGGAAGTCCATGACTCTGTTCAAAATTATAATTGTGATGTTTGCAGAGCAATATGAAAGAATTTGTGTAATATTGCCTTACTAAAAATAGCAGGATGCAAAATTGTATATGTGCTGTGATTATAACCTTGTAAAGAGATATGTATATATGGACAAGGACTAGATGGCACATGGACAAATGTGAGTAATACTTTATTTGAGGTTTTATTCGTTTCGTCCTATCATTTGTACATCTTACCATAAGTACATGCTCACTAAGAGGTTGAGGATCTTCAACTTTTACCTACTAAAATCAACTCCATATAAGGAGCACTATTCCTACTGGTCACACAGTATGTGTTTAGTAAATAACGATGAAACATGATGAGGACTGCTGTCCAGAGCATAAGCATAGAGTTCTGATGTTATAGTTCCTACCTGCTGCTTTGTTCTATCATCTTGAGCTCCCATTTGTCTTTTTTCTGTTTCCTATGGTTGATACAGAGGCATCTGGGTGTCTCACATGACAAAGTATAAATATATGTCTCAGAGCTTTTCATTAGTGTGTAGAAGTGCCAGAGAGTGAATTTTAACATCTAAAGGCTCAGTGTACAGTGAAGTAGAACCTTAATGGAGCTGTAATTCAACGGCAGTGCCTATTTCATCTTCTGGTTTCATTTAGGTGAGCAACAAAAATTCTAGTGTCATGAGCCTCCTTTCAGCATCCTTTCCCATCCAGTTGTATTCCCTATTTCAGTCAGATATGCTTATTTTCCTGTTGTAAGTATGCTTTTCCTCTTTAATTAGGTCAGTTACTTCATGTCTGTTTTTCTTTTTTTGACATGGTTTCCTCTGGCTTTAGCACCACATATTTTCCCCATATGTCATTGCCTCTGGAGCTTCATGTTGCAATCGTTTTTCAAGGAGAACAGAGAGCACATTACGAGGGGGTAGCTCTTGACTCTTTGCCCGCCCTTTGCCTCCTTGAGCGTTCCTATTTCTTTTGGGCCTAGTTCTGTTTGGTTTTGTAGTCTTCATCATCAGTTATGTTTGGACTGAAAGATACTTAAGTAAAAATAATGGTAAGTCAGAGATATGTCTGGCAAAGGTGCAGCACATTTGTTAAGGTTACTGGTTTATTTATCTCCCCTGTCTCTATGGTGACTAAATCTGGGGTTGGGATTTAATGGACTTAATTTTGACCTCTTGTACATCTCCTAACTTTCCCAGTCTCTGATATAGAAGGAATTCATTTTCACTTTAGAAGAGAAACTGCCCCATTTAGAGAAAAAGTCCAAGCTGGACCCTTGAAAAGTAGAATCTCTAGAGTCTTCAATTCTTATGCCATCTTCTATCAGAGCTCGTGTAGTATTGCACTTGTAAAGAAAGCTGAGAAGTCTTTTAGATAAACACACGCATGCATACACCATTGCTAATGGCCCCAGGAAATAATTTTCTTTTCAGTGAAATAAAATATTTAGTTAATGTAAATGAGCTGTATCTCCTTTATCCATTACAGGATTATACATTTGCTTGCAAATATATGTTCAAACCATATTTCAGAGTTCAAGTATATTAAATTGTGCCATGGAAGTCCACAGTAATGGTCAGGTTTGACTAGGATTCCTATGAAAGAAGTCAGATTTAGACATCAAAATTCAAATCTAGTGTTCCATCTATACCTAATTGACATGAAATGAAGCCATGGATATTTGACCTCTAAGGTGGCTAAAGTCAAACCATCTTGGACTTCATTTGGTTCAGATGACCCTTTAAACTTTTTTTATCCTCTCCCATATTATCCTTTGAGTTTACAAGGTTACTCCAGTTTCAGGAAATTTAATAATTTATCCGAAATTGAGTCAGAGTGCTTTTACTTTATTTAAGGCTCATGTATACTGTGTTAGTTTACTCATGGATCATTTACAAGTCCTTTAATCTTCTCTAGGAACAAACTCACATGCATGAATTTTCTTTAAAACCAGAACAAGGAGTCCAAACATAACTGATGACGAAGACTACAAAACTAAACAGAACTAGACCCAAAAGAAATAGGAACGCTCAAGGAGGCGAAGGGCGGGCAAAGAGTCAAGAGCTACCCGCTTTGTAATGTGCTCTGTTCCCCTTGAAAAACTGATTGCAAAAAGGCTGAGATGAGCAAAGCAACGTAAATGCCCCTGCATCCTTATTCTCCAGTAAAATATTAGAGTTCAGATCTGTCATCAAATTTCATTTAAGTCTAATAGGAACTTGTGAATACTTCATATTTTTATTAAGATTTTTTAACTTTGTAAAATTCAATGGGTATGGAATTTGTTTTAAGATTTTCCCCCATCATCAACTCTTCTATTAATAGGACAAAGACTTGAGAAGCCAACAACAGATGCTCACTTGTAGAAGAGATCCATACTTGTGAGATAAATGTTGGATACTCATTAAGTTCTGAGTTTGAAACCTTGCCTGATGTGTTTTGCAACTGTGAACTTAGAAAATATATTAGGTCACAGTCATAACTAAATCATATAAATTTTGTTATGGTCAGTGCAATAAGCATAGCTAAGGTCAAAACTTTTACAGGAATCAAAATGTTAAGACCCAAAGCCCTTAATAATACTTGAGAAAAAATAGCATGTTTATCATCATCATTAATCATTGTCATTATCATTATTTTCTTAACAGCCTTATGTGCTAAAAGCCCAGTATGGAGAACTGTGCTAATAATAGTTAAAATTTATTTTATTATTTCTCTAATTGTTAATATTTCAGTTTTGTTTAAACAGCTCTAAGGATCAAATCGATTTAAATAAAAAAGGATGAAATATATAAAAAATGCATTTAGAATAGTGGCCTCATTCTCCTGTCCTATCAGTCAGATAAGCCTCACACTTTGTACAGCATCTCTCAATGAAGGATATCCATTTATTGGATGAACAATTAGTTTCTTTAAGAGTTCTTCACCTAAGTAGTAAATCAGTGGTCTTTAGGTAGTTTGGTGAGAAATTGTGGTCTTTGTGAATCTGTTGGTATCTCTTAAACCATGTGATATGACCATTTTTATGCGTTATTCAGGGTTACAGATTAATAATTTACTTAAGGCATTCCAAGTGTTTCTTTCCCAGAACCAGTGGAACATTTTCTGTGGATTCTGATGAGAGTTTGCATACATAGTTGTCACTGTACATGGGCTAGAGGATTCGTAATCCATAGTGCCTTTTGCTCACTAAAGTGGTTCAAATGCTAGGATGAGCTCCACCCTTGGCATTGGGCTCATGTGATGGGTTCGAACCTGGAAACAATACAGTATATTCCATTATTTTTAGCCCATCTTTTAAGTTCCAAGCTATGTTCTCCGTATTGTCAGTCTTCATAGACTTTACACAGGATCTTGACCCAACCTCTTTGGTCCTCTCCTGGGCATTTTCCATTTTTATTATGGGGACAATATAAGACACAGAGTCAAGGATTTGATTGGAGTTACTGTCTTAAATTGTACTCTGCTTTCCCGAGGAAGCTGGAAGCTCCTTGGGAACAAGAATACTAAGTTTTCTTTGGTGTCTTCCGTATCATTTATTATTTAGTGCCAGAGGCTTAGTAGTCATTTACTAGAGCTACAATTAGGTGAGTGAAAGGCATTTTATAAATTGCAAACCATAGCATTACTGTGGTATTACACAGGACATTCTCAGGATCTTTGTTTGACTGTCTATTCCCCTGACATCATTGGAGCACATTCTTGAATGGAAGAGTCCCTCAAACAGACGGAAAAGTTGAAGTTAAATAGTGAATACTTTTATTCCCACCACCCAGATTCTACAGTTAAACATTATACTATATTCGCTTTGTCAACGTATTTTAATTTGTGATTGGTCCTTCTTAATTTTTTGTATGCATTTCAAAGTAAGCTGCCGGCATCCATACACTTCACCCCTAAACACTTCAGCATGCATATCATGTGTAGTTTCAATTTCGACATGCTTAGAGCTATCAGATTTGCTAAGATTCTGACATTGATTTTAGTGGTGACTAAGAAGAGATGGTAAGTTGAATGAGAAATAAGCTCTGTTTTCAGACTCGGGGAAGTTTTTATTTCTAACTACCAGCAAGTATACAAACATACGTATCACAGCCCTTTTACCCACACATTACATAGTCACATTGTTTGTATTGTTGAAACTTGGAAGACCAACCTAGGAAATAGAGTTGAGAGTCTGGTTTATATGAGTGAAACCGGAGAATTAAGGTTGAGGATAGTGGGGCAGAAGGTTAGTGTTAGATACTAGAAGGCAAGGGGAAAGAGATTCAGAATCAGGAAGTTATCCACGGGTTACCATTTACTTTTATGTGTAAGTCTAGAGAGGGTTTAGTGGCTGTTTATATTACCTAAGGGTCATAGATTTAATAAACACTAACAATACATATAGAGGGTTCTTCAGCTCTAGTAGTTTTCACATTATATTCCGTGGCACACTAGAATTCATAGACTGTTTCAGAAGTTTCACCAACTTTTGAATTAGATTTTCAAAGTGTATTGAACTGTTTAATGAACTAAAAGAAAAGAAAAGAAAAAACGACAGACATACTCAACTGTTTTGTAGTAAATTTTAACATTCCTGAGAACACTTACTGATTGACTTTAAAATAAGTAAAGGTTATTAATGTCGGCTTAAAATAAAAATTTGAATTACACTTATCTATCATTCATCAAAGCCAGGGTAATATTTCTGTTGTGGGAATAAAGACAAAAGGTCTTCAGCAAGACTATTACATAAAAGCCATGGTGTTAAGACGCTGGCCTGCAAAATCTGAAGTTACACTTTGGTTTCTAGTTACCATGAGCACTTATCCATCTGTTATAGTTAGATTTTTTTTTTCTAGTACCTTTAGAAATCTGGAAACAGATGACTGTATGCTTTTAACTTGAAAGAACCATAAAAGGGGAAAGTTAGTTAAGAGGCCGAGACTGGCTCCAGTGTCATCTCTCAGATGGGGCTACGTGAATGGATTAGGGAACCTTCAAAAAGCTCTAACTGCTCAACATAAGTCTGAAGGTCTATTGTGTGATGTTGCAGTTCATTATGAGATTTTCAGGGCTTCTTTGATTATGCCTGAAAAGCCCTACAGTGCCTTTAGCAGATTTCTTTTCACTTAGAAGCTGTGGTACTCATTTTGGTTATTTAATTCTAGATTATACCACATTCTGTGCCTGTAGTTTAAAATGCCTCTTGGAAGCCAGTACCTGCTTGTGTGTAGCTGCAGTCAACTAAAAAAAATTGCTTATCTATATTTTATTTTCCCCTAACATTTTATTATAAAGATTTTAAAAGTCAAAATGATTTTGCAGTGAATACCTGTATACCCATCATTGAGTCTGCAATTAAAACATTTAACTATACTTGTTTTATCACATATCTACCATCTCTCTATCCATCCTTCCATATTATTTTCAGGTGTATTTCAAAGTAAATGTAGATTTCACCAGTTAACTTCATATATTTTACACACTTGGTGCCTGGCTTTTCAAACATTACAAAAATATGCCTCAGTTATCATAGAGTCCTGTGAGAGATGTAAAATAAATGCCTATTTTATTGAGGGGAAAATTAGGTGACTGCTTTTATTATTTTTTTTAAAATAACATTTCCTGGAATTCTAGCATGGAGTTGGAGAAGAATACTGGCTAATTTATAAATATGAACTTTTTTTGTCACTCAGACATCGCTGACCTCTAGCAAAAAGGGATATATTTGTAAATTTCGTTTTCATCATTGAGACGGGAGCCAAATAACTTCTAGTTCTTATAGAGAGACAGGATCATCTTTACAAGTGTCATAAACATCAAGTGTTGGTCACGCCAGCAAAAGCTATTGCATTTAGAAAGCAGAGGAAGAGTTAATTGAGGATTAAATTGGTCTATGCAGGATCCAATCCCAAACCCTGGTATCAAGGTGGTAAGTGCAAAGTATTAAAAAACAAACAAACAAACAAACAAACACAACACTCTTGTTACATTGGAACAGTGAGATCAGGATGGAAATGAAAGATATTAGTGTATGGCTTTTGCCCTCCCTACGTTCTTGCAAAGCCCGGTCGTTGTTCCCTTTATTCTCAATCCCCAGAATCATGTCC
>NW_006440152.1:81840-82170 GCF_000325575.1 Pteropus alecto | reverse complement strand
GTGGGTGTATTTCCTTCTGGAAGTCTTCACTTTCACTTTTGAGTTAGCTGGCAGGAGATCCCTTAAAAGCATTTCCAAGCAGTTTTTTCCACACCCTATAGGAGCTAATCCTGCAATTTCTACTTCAGTTTCAACTGCTGTTGCTTAAATAGCAACAGATCTCCATCCACTATGTTCCCAATCTCTGAATCTTCCAAGAAAATTTAATGTATAAGAACAAAAAGTTAGAATAGAAAAATCTTTGGAGGCAGGGGTTAAGTGGGGCACCAAGTAGGGAACTTGGTGATTAGATATATTTTAAATGTGTCAGTAGAACATGATTTATATATA
>NW_006440152.1:76588-81812 GCF_000325575.1 Pteropus alecto | reverse complement strand
CATATATATGTATATGTATATATAGAGGGGGAGAGGGAGGGAGAGATGTAAAGAATTTACCAACCCCCAACCCCCACCAGACAGATACACTACCATTCAAAATCCATGAAAATACTTTGGCACCATGGAATAATATGTATTTTAGTCTTGGAAGAGACTATTAGGTTGCAAGGGTTTGATCCCTCTACCACTGACTTGCTCTTTGATCTCAGAATGACTGATTTGTTCTGTGATGGTTTCATAGGCACTGATAATAAAACTGATTTACTACATATAGTATAATAGAGAAGTTTAAGACTGTATCTAGTTGCTGTTAGGCCTCAAGTTTTTGGAATGATTTTATTAATATTTTGATATTAATATTCAAATTTAACATCATTTGAAAAAGTGTTTTGTGTATAAATACTTTATGTTCTATAGTTCATATATACAGTACCACCCTTAATTAAATGATATTTCCACAAATCAGTTTAGAAGATTCATTTTCTTACTGCAAAATGTGTTTAAGACACAAAGAAATTGATCATACTATGTACTTACTGCTAGCAGGAAGGTGGAAAGTGTCCTAGATTTATGATTAGGACAGGTGACAGTACTCGAGCTTCTATTCTTAGTTTGACCTTGCTCCCCTCCCTTAAGGCAAGACATTTAATCTTTTAATGTCTCAGTTTATCCACCTATAACACCTGTAGTCTTATTTCATAAAAACAGTACTTGGTTTTTATTTGATAGTATTTGAGAACTTAATGTAGAATATGGCATTGAAGAATGAAATTACTAGGTAGAAATTTGTATGTTGAATGATAATCTTGACAAATTAGTAATTACTACATTTAGAAAGTTACAACTCTGGAGGGAATTGATATTTGATATTGTTGTCCTGTGTGTTCTAAGTTACCATCATAACAGTAGGAAAATAAACTCTTGTCTTGGATGTCTTACAAAAGGATTAACTCACTTCTTCAAGTTGTTACTAAATCTCCAGCCCTTTCGAAACAGAAATAAAAAAGTGCTCCTTGTTTTACTTATTTTTTCTGGAATGAAAGTCTTCTAGCTAAAATTGCCTTAAATTTGTTCTTTTGTTGAGGGCTTTCAAAGTTATTCTCTTTGTAAGGAGTGAAGGATAAACCATGTCAGTTACTGGAAGCAACTAAAATTACCCTCTACAAATAAGTAGAGGAGTATGCTTTTAATTTTTAGATCAAAGCAGAGAACTAAGATTATGTGGCACTTATTATGCATTTGTTCCCAGCTACTTACTTATGCCTTTGCAAAGAATCAAGTATTAACTAAATATCAAAGGGATTACATAGCTAGACCCTAAGTAAAACTAAAATACCCATATGACTATTTTTTCAATTCTGTAGTCTTCAAAGTTTGAACTAAATTGAGAGAGAATCCCTGTCATGGACACTGTGAGTCTTTTCACAATGATCTGCTACTGTATTTTTATTGTGCATGATAAATATGTATGTTTTATTGTGAAACTTGCGTGAGTCATGTGAAAAATTAAATCCACTTGAAAAATTGAAAGACATTGCCTACTTGGATACAAAGCCTGATTTATATACAGTTGACCCTCAAACAACATAGGTTTGAACTGCCTGGATCCAATTTGTAGGTGGATTTTTTTCAATAAATAACTGTAAATGTACTTCCTCTTCTTTATGATTTTTAAATAACATTTTCTTTTCTCTAGCTTACTTTATTGTAAGAATACAGTATATAATGCATATCACATACAACATATGTGTTAATCAACTGTGTATGTTGAGTAAGACTTCCAGTTAACAGAAGGCTATTAGCTAAGTTTCGGGGAGTCAAAAGTCATACTTGGATTTTGGACTGCACAGGGGGTTCAATACCCCTAACCCCTGCATTATTCAAGGGTCAACTGTTATGTATATATTTTTCTTGTACAAATGTAATATTTTGATATTTTCATTTCATACATTACTTGGACAAATGAATTAATTTGGTTCCTAAAACAGTTCTATAGGGAAAGTAGGATAGGTATTAATGTTCTCATTTTATCAATGAGGAAGAAAAATTAGCTAATGAGCAGCTCACCAAAGTCAGGGATTCTATCTGAGATTTTTTATTACCCGTCTATTGCTCATTCCTTGAGTTACAAAAGAATAAAGTCAACCAAACATTCACTGTTCATTAAGTGAAAGCTTAAAATTCATTTAACTCTTATACTATTGTCTGAATTTAGTTTTACAAAGTTAACTTGTGATTAGTTTTGCACTTGCTAAAAATATTTTAAAATTAAATGTACTGTTTCAGAACTGAATTAGTCTCTCCTCTGTATACTTCCTTGTCCAATGTGATCATTTATACAGGCTTCAGCATTGACTTGTGACATCGAATGAGTACACCATTTGAAGTGAATGAAAATTGGTTTTGTGATTTTTATAATACCCCCGGTTCACCACACTGAATTGCCACAACGCTGTGACTGACGATTCCAGTTTTAACATCTAACAAACATAGTTGATAGACATACTTTTTAAATGATTTACGTATATTAAGCCGATTTACAAACATCAACCCCTTCTCCTGAAATCCAGAGTTAATTTTTTACTTGTTAGCTGTGAGATTGGAGTGAGGAGGCTGGTGACATTTCTTTTTCTTGTTCTCCATAGAAACAGGGTAGTACAATCTAAGTTGGTAAATCAGTGACAAATAGAACACAAGTCACCTGGCTTCAGTTAGTTATGCTGCTATCTTTAAAAAGTGCCTACTTCAGAAAAGACTAATTTTGAGATTACAGACATTGAACTACTATAGGGTTAATTTAAAACTCTGATACAGATGGAGCTGAAAAATCCCTGACAGGTTTGCATAACGAACGAGTATGGTGTTTTTTCTCCCAGCAGGCAGTTTTAAGGTCAGACCTATGACTCAGAGCTGTGCACTTGGTTGGGGATAGGCATCACTGACATGTTGCCAGTCTGATTGTCCAAAAGGGCTTGTGCCCAGCTCAGGTTGCTCCGTTATCCCCAGCCAAGAAGCTACCTTTCGCTATTTTATAGAGTATTTGAAAGTCAACTATCGTATGTACTTTGTAGCTTTTCAACCTAAAACTTGATGAACATTAAGTGCCTCCTTAGTTTTTGAGAGATAAATCCTCCATTGCCACTAGTCTGTCATGGTCTGGCACTGTATGATCATATGTGTACTTTGCCAAGATAAGTGTTTTACTGAGTTTATTGTTTTATAATTCATTGGCGAGGCATTGTGGTTTGGTGCAAAGAGCACTAGACTTGGAATCAAAGTCCATTTCCTGTCTGGATGGATTATTAACTGAGGGTAACCTTAGCATAGTTGGCATAGGATTTCCATGGCATCTTCTCTGCATGAACAAAAATAATCTGCCATTTCAGTAAGTTTCGGTGGATGCTACCTGATCCACTTGAGATCCTTTCATCCTTTTTTCCTTTTTGTCCATTCCCTTGTAAATCACAACTCTTGTTCTTTAATGCAGCTGACCCCTGTTAGGTATTAGAGGAAAACAATCTGATTAACTTACTATCCTTTTTAGTTGGTTCACTCCATCGTTTTAAATTTTTATATTCCTTACAGCATTGTTTATAATAACAGACTGTAAGCAACTTAAATGTCTTTCAATAAGGGACTGAGGAAGTAAATTGTAGTATATCTACACAGTGGAATGCTATGTACATGTTACTAAAGGAGAAACTTTTAATGTACTAACATGGAAAATTCTCTAAAATATATTAAATAGAAAAGGCAAGGTATTGAAGAGTATGTATAGTATATCACCATTATGTTTTTTAAAAAGGAAAAAGAACAATATATATAGTTAGCTATTTTTCATATGCCCAGCATCTCTGGAGATGTTAGACACCAGTATCATTAGTTACTGATGGAGAGGAGGAAGTGGATGTCTGGGCACAGGCAGGGGAGGAAGACTTTTCACTATATACCCTCTCGTACCTTTTCAAAAATACATATTTAAGAAATAAATCCACACACCAAAAGAATGTTCACAGCAGCATTATTAATAATGGTGAAAAAGTAGAAACAACTCACGTACATTAACTGATGAATGAATCAACAGAGTGTGGTATATTATACAATGGAATGTTATTTAGCTGTAAAAAGGAATGAAGTGCTGAGTACCTACAACATGCTAAGTCAACCAGTTACAAAAGGTCACAGCTTTTATGATTCCATTTATATGTAATGTCTAGAATAGGCAAATCCATAGAGATAGAAAGTAGATTAGTAGTTGCCAGGGGCTGGGGGGAGGGGATAGGGAGTGACTGCTGAGAGGTCCAGGGTTTCTTTTTTGGTGATGAAAATGTTCTAGAATTAGACAGGGATGATGGTTGCACAACTTTATGAAAACTATTGAAGTGTACACTTTAAAAGATGAATTTTATGGTACCTAAATTGTATCTCAATAAATAAAAACAACTCGGTGAAGTCATGAACATGAACACTTTAAGAATCACTGTGAACATATAAAACGATGAACAACTTTCTTAAGTTTCCACCTAATATTTCCACTGTAAAAATATTTTGCATAGTATCACTGATGGTGCCAGAAGACTTCATATCCTATAGCTCCTTTCACTAACATTCAGTGATCTTTTCATTTTACAGAGGAATATTGTTAACCCAAATGAAGCCCTGATTGATAGGATTTTAGACCAAAAAAAAAAGGAGTTTGAATTATATGGGATTGAGATGTGGCTGCAGGCTTTCCCCAGACCCTGCCACTAGGAGAGAAGCCTATGGGAGTTTTTGAAGGAGCCTCAAAGAGTCCTTTGGATGACTCTGGCATTTCTTTCCCCACAACTGATCCCAGAGCTGCCCCTTTCTCTATCCTGCTTCCCTGGGCCGGCGATCTGCCCTTAATCTCTTTCCTGTGTTCTCCTGGGTGGAGCTGAGTCTTCAGGGTTTAAGGAGCCTTTCCTGATAAGGTATTAGCTTTGGGGCTCTGGGGTGAGAGATTGGTGGACCTGACAATACAACTTCTCTTCCCATAGTCACTAACTGTTCATAGGTCGTTGTGGATTGTTGTCCATCAGGACAGTTGCCATCATAGCATGTGGCCTGTCCATGGGTTGGCTGAGTACCAGTCTTCTGTCAGTCTTCCCAACTCCAGGTACTTTAACTTGAATTCATCTTGGGGTGGGCATGATCACAGTGTGTCTTTGGTTAGGAGTGGGGTACACGGTATATTTTTGTT
>NW_006440152.1:57182-76509 GCF_000325575.1 Pteropus alecto | reverse complement strand
CCTCACCTCACCTGAGCTGCTGAGTCCTTTAAGTGACTTAATAATACAAGGTCTTTAAGATCCATGTCCTTAGCATTCATTCAGAATTAACTCACATAATGTAAAACTAACCTGTGTTCTGGCTGGAACTACTATTCTGATGGCATAGATAGCCTGTTTTTGTTATTGATCATCAAAGGCCAACTTAAGATCAGAGGCATGAACTACACAGGTGGCCTGCCTCATTAATTAGTCACATCACAGCAAGCCCTTTTTCATCGTGTTAGAGTCTAATCCATTGGGCTCATTGGGCCCTTACTTGGTAGGAAGGATATAGAGAAGAGCCTTCCTCACCCTAAGACTGAGCAGGTGACCTAGATCTAGCAGGTCTTTTCTTCGCACTAGAGGATCAAGAGAGCAGTGTTTTGTTCTCTCTAGGTCTCCGTCATCTGTTCCTAAACCCTCCTTATCCATGTGGGGTTATATAGCTCTCTCCTCTGGGCTGTCCCGCTGCCAGAGGTCGATTCCTCTGAGTTCCCAGGACTTTTAGAATTGCTCTCTGGTGCCCCAAGCATTCTCAGGCCCATAATCCTGACAGCTGGTCTCTTAGCCAAGATCCTGAGCTCTTATCTCTTTTCCACATATCCCCTGTGAACTGCTAAACTTGATAAATTCCTCTTTTGCAGGAATCTGCTACTTGAGACATCCATATTTTTAGAACGTAATTGAATAAATAATATTTTGTGCTCACTGTGTGCTAGCCACTGTTCTAAATGTTGTAAATGTTTACCATTTTATTTCTCTGAACAACCCTATTCACATAGGTGTTATTGAATCCCCGTTTTATAGGTAAGCAAATCGAGTCACGGAGAAGTTGAACTTGTTTCCACACAACCAATAAATGGTGAAGGCAGGATTCAATTCTAGACATTCTGGCTCCAGAGCCCATGCCCTTAGCCACTACACTGTATTCTCTTGAAACTTGATAAAATAGATATACACATATTAAACTCAGGGCAAATTCCATATTATTTGTCTTAGAACAATGTTAGTGGTTCAGACGGTCTCATATAAAATTAAGACTACAATTCCTTTCATGGAAATCTTCAAAAATAGCTGTGATTCAGTCTAAACCACTTTATTTGAATTCCATTGGATGCAATAATCACCATTACTCTTTATTTAGTTTTCCATACCTTCAACAATCTGGTCTTATTTACACTAGGTACGTATTTATGTATTTGTTCTCTTTGAGTATCACACTGCTTGAAAATGAACAAGAAGGGTTGGGATTTGAGGTAAATGTGATGTAATAATTTCAAGTGCATGACCTTTGGTGGCTTCTGCCACTTTAGCCGCATACTGTTCGCTGACCTTCGTATTACTGTTGTTTTGTTTATGTACTCGCTGCCTGGCATGACAAACATACTGCTTGACTTCAAGAGCTTTGACGCCACTCACTCGTGTTCCTTGATTGTCCTCTTTTTTCGGCAGACCTTCTGCTCTTCCATCAACCTGGTCCTTGGCTCTGTATAAACTGCAGCTTCCCGGTTATCTCAGCTGAAGTTTATGGGCTCCTTGACCCCACTCTTGCTATATAGCATGAGAGAATCTACAAAGTGTTCATCAATAGATCATAATCATACAGCTGTCCCTTAAGTCTTGAAGTCTGTGACCCATACACCTAGCCTCTGCTGATGATTATCAGAAATCAAGGGACCATGAACCCCATTTATCATAAAATGTATTCTCAGATTTTACATTGTCATCAATAAAGAGCCCTTGCTGGAAGCAGCTTGATATGGTGCTAGGAAGAGCACTTTGGGAGTCTGGACACTCAGGTTCTAGACCTGGAGCTGCTGTTAATGCAGGGAAGCAAGTCATCTTCACTCTTTGGGCCTTAGTTTCCTCATCTGTAAAATGAAGTGGTTGGACTAGATGGTATCTAAGGTGTTTCCAACTCTATAATTATGAAGATGGAAGCACCCACAGACCCCATCCATTATACTCTGTCCAGACTGTCAGAGAAAATAAGCTACCCTTTGGGGCAGTGACCTCATGTCAGGCCACACACAAGATCACCCTGGCCTTTACTTTGGTCTTGCTGCTGAGTTTTCACATAATAGTGCCTGTCCTTGCAAACAGAATACCTCTTTCCATGGAAAGTTATTCATATTTGTTCTCAGTTATGAATCACTGTGGCAGCCACCCTCCCGGGTCCTCCTTGTGAATATCTGCTTCAAATCCAGATTGAGACACTGCTCAGGTAGACATACAATGGCCCTTGGGGAAACTTAGCAGATGGGGGAACCGAGTGAGGCTTTTATCTTAGGTGCTTTCAATCCTCTAGAAATCTGATTGCCCCTTCTATCAACCCTACTACCTAACAAAATCTAGACTTGCTGGGTGGCACCCCGATCACTGCTTGATCTCTTTCCTCCTGTGCTTCCACTCCCAGTTCTGTGCATCATGACCAAGACCCACAGAACAATCATGAGTGTTTCCAACCTTTACCCTGAAATCCGGGCCTATCCCCTGTTGGGGAGTTGAAAACACCAACGCATAAAAAGGTAACGTGTTAATTACTGTCATTTGGTAAATGAAGACAGTTTATGTTATTAGTTGAGATCTCACACCAGGAAGCAGGGCTAATAAAGTATTGTGATAACACCTTTGATCGAGGCAGTTGATCTCCAATAGCAGTTTTAAGAATGAAGAAGTAGAAGTTTATTTGATTTGCTTGTTTTTTTTTTCCTGTTATGGATATTAATCAGCTGGGTAAATTAGAGACGAGGGTCATGGCATGTTTAGCCCTCAAGCATCTATCACAGGTTTGAAATGTCCATAACAGGTGGCCTTGGTGAATGCCAGGACTTAGCATGATTGAAAGGGTGTTTTGAGTCATGGCACATGGCAACATGGAAATAAAACAGATATGTCTCAAGTAGGTGGTAGAAATAGACTGGAAGAGAATTTTAACACCTAAAATATGACAAAGATTTATCCCTACCAGCTTCTCAGTTTCATGATACATTCATTTTCCTTTGATCTGAGAGTCTGTACTTCTATTATATATTTCCTTCTGAAACTGCTGTTTTCTTCTATCATTTTTTCTCTGTATTTTCTCTTTTAAGTGACACTTCAATTTTTTTTAACCTGAAATCATCATAGTGGATTGCTTTGAAAGTCATTTGTTCATCGTTGTCCTGATGTTAATTTCTGATTAAGGGCCCATAAAAATATATAGAGGATGTAGTTGGGATAGTTCATACATCTTGGTGAGAGTCTCTTAGCAGTATAGGAAGGGGCCGACTTTGGGGACTAGAGAATTTAAAACTGTTATGAATCATGGAATGACATTTCCAAAAATGAAATGGCAGAGGCTATGGCATATGTTTAAATTCCTAATCTCTGTTGAATATTACAAGGAAAGCTTTATAAGCCCTGGTTAATTGTGAAATGAACAAGTCCACTGGAGTGAATTAGCATTTTTCAAGGTGCTTTGCTATTTACGGGGTCCTGTGTTTCATGTATCTTACCTCATTTGTAACAGGTCTTTCCCTTTGCTCTGAAACTGAGAGACCCTTTAGGGAGGAAGAATTCCAGTTTTGCTTTCCTTTGGATCTTGCATGATGAAATTGCCCCTCAGGTGGTTCAGGGGGCTGGGCTCCCTTGTCTTATTCTTTGATGAGTGCACCCTGAATTGTGACATTTAAGCAGTGACTTTGCAAGATTTGACTTGTCGGTAAGAAAAAATACTCTTCTCACCCTAAAGATTGACAGGAACCTGAGATGGCTGAAGTTGTACTGGCCTTTTTCTGGCGAGAACTCATAGGACAAGAAATACTCGGGAGAGATCAGCACCGAATCCCATCATATCATAGTGCATGACTGGATACCTTAAGCTCGCAATTGGAGTCACTCAGTAAAATTGTTGGCAGAGGAACTAGTAGCCCAACAAAGTTATATTGAGAAAAAACTTGCTGTGTATTAATTTATTGGTAGTAGGCATGAGGAGAAGAATAATGTAAAAAAAAAAAATGAAGATCAAACCACTGATAAATCCACAGAATCCATTCCAGATTCTTGTAAGCCTCTTGCCTCTGGCCATGACTAATGGCCAGTGGTTGTTTGAATAAGTTTTCAGCCATTTGGAAATTTCTTCAGTAAAAGAAAAATATAGTAAAGGGAGAAGGATGACCACAAGCCAAGCTGTGAACGAGGAACTCCTGAGATGTGGGCCAACTAGGTCACTGAATTTGCTGTGTTTGACTCTTAGGTTGCACCACTTTGAACTTTGGAAGTTTGATCCTCCCAGTGGTGTTTCTGAGGTAGAGAATCTGAGATTATGATGCGGGGTGAGAATCTCCACAAGTGTGATTCCATCATAACCTCACTGTTAGCCCCATTTCTCTCTTGACAATTTGGATCCCATTGGGTTAGTCATTGACATCTCAGAAGAACCTCATTATAAAGCCCCAAATAAAGTGCTAATCTTCCTCAACCCAGCCCTGCCTCCCAAATTCCCCATTATGTCCCTATCACTAAGAATCACCACATCAGAGGGATTGCCAGCTCCTTCCCCTCCGATTCATCTAACCAGTCCTTTCAGTCCTGCCCTACAGTGTCCCTTATATCTCCTTTCTTTTCTATGTGCACTGCCATTGCTCTCATTCATTCAGTCCACACACACACACATACACTTATGTCTCATCTGGACAACCACAGTACGCTTCTAGACTCTTTCTGCCTCCAGACTCCCTTCTCCAAGATCCATTCTTATCACTGCTTGCATTACCATGATCTCACCCTTCCCTCACACCAATTACAGAAAGACTCCCCATACTCTGGGTTTCCCTGCCTTCCTAGCTTGATGTGCCACCACTTTCATATCCTATGCTCCTGCCCACACTGGGCTGCATCCTGCTTCTGGAGCAGACCATGTGTTCTTCTCACACCTTTGCTCACACTGCCTTTTCATGGAATTCCCTCTCCTCATGTGAAAGTCTTCCCCATTCTTCAGGGACCAAATATTATCACATTCATCAGATCTTGTCTGATCCCCCCAAACCTGATACAGCCACTGCCTGTGATAAATCTATACCACTTTATATTAGCCATTTGTATATTGATCTTAGTACACTTTGAAGGAAGGACTATAGTATATTTTGAGCAGCAAAATATACTATACCTCATAGTAGGACATCTGTTCAGTAAGTATGCATCTTATAAAATGAATGAATGGGGTGGTATCATCTACAGGTGGGGCCCAAGGGTAGGTTAAAATGTAACTGCTGATTCCACATATAAGTGATATCATGTGATTTTTAACTTTTTCTGTCTGGCTTATTTCACTTAGCATGATAAACCTAAAAGCAACAAATGATCAGGACAAACAAACAGAGACTCGTGGACATGGGCAATAGACTAATGGTTACCAGAAGGTAGGGGGAAGGAGGGAGGGGGAGATAGATGGGGTAAAAGCGGTCAAATAACGTGATATCAGAAAGAAATCTATGGGAGGTGAACACACAATGTAAATATATATATGCCTTACTGTTAATGTATACAGCTGAAACTTAATGGATTTCATTAACCAATGTTACCATAAAAATAAATAAATTTAATTTAAAAACATAGAACCCAAATAACAGTAAGAAATAAAAAGAAAAATGTAACCGTTGAGTAGTTGGAAGACAAGCATGTGTAGATAACCTCTGAAGTAAATGGCTTTTAGAGGATCACATACAAGAGAGAGCTTAAGACTTTTGATGCCTAACACTGGCTGGAAAAATCATCCTGATGTATGCTGGAGTGTGAAAAACTAAAAGGTCTGAAATGTGGCCTTCAGACACTAATATACACCAGTCAGCTCCACCAACAGTATATAAAGGCATTTTGTAAACACTGCAGTGATTATTAAGGATATTATTAATATTGTACTGTTAATGCATAATGAAGTTGGTTTAAATGCTAATGAACCAGTGATTGTTCAGGTGTGTGCTAAATAACCATCAAGATTTCTGAACCACTGATCCAAGACAGGGCAAAATTAGCAGCTATTCTTACTGAAAAACTGGTTTTCACCTCACAAAGGGCCTTTTCTGTTTTGGTTTTGTGAAATTTGTAGTATTGTGATTTGAGGACATGGATGTGGGGACAAATGTCGGAGCAGGCAGTGGTCACACTTCATGAAGTTTTCAGGAAGGCATCGTTAACCTGGTTGAAGTACTTTGCTGATGAAATAGATGCTGTCATTGTATGGCTAAGCTCCCAGTGCCTTGTCGTAGTTGATGAATTAATGGTCAGGAAGTAATTCTCTTCTTCTTGTGCTTTTCTCTTGTGTTTCAGGCAAAATAGATTTATGTTTATATGCTAACTTCTTAAGGCTGTCAGTCCATATTCTATTGTTTGTTTTCAAAATGATCAGATGACTAATGGAACTACTACACTTGCTAAAGGAATAGAGCTCCTGATACATGGCTTGAAACTAGAATTGACTTCCTAGAGGAAAGCACGTGGCACTCCAAGCTTATTGTTCACAGCACTATAAGAGGGGCATTTAAAAATACCTCGGCTCTATCTAAAAATATACCTCACTAAAATCTAAAATTTAAGGTTCAGAAAGGTTCATCATCAAATAAAACAAGAACATTTCCTTGGGGGGGAAAAGTTTAAGTTTATTTTAGGGGTGTGGTATTGCTCAGATTGGCCAGTCTCTCTGCCATAATTGTAATCAGGCTGGATAAGAAAGGCTAGAGAGGCATGGAGGAGAGCACAGTCCTTTTTTTTCCAAATCTTTTTTTTTTTTTTTTTTTTTTTTACATTATCGTGTAATAAATTTGTCCGTAACATCCTGGCTTTTACTGTTATTTTCCAGCTAACTAGGAGTTACTGACAACTTCAGCTGTCTTTAGAATAACTTTTCACTAAATTCTTAGAAAATAAGAATTGTGAAACTCATTCATTCGTTTATCCATGAAGCATGTTTTGCTTCCCTGCAATACGCTGGGAATAGGAAGACGAATAAAACATATGCCCAGCCCTCAGCCTGGTAGGAGAGAGGTGTGAATAGGGCCAAAACCAGTGACATGCACTAGACGAGACAATGTCTTTAAGGTAGTGAGCCCAGGGTCTGTCCCAGAGTGAAGGTTGACTGCCTTCTTTGCAGTTCAGTGGCCAAAGCCACTTTTAGGGTTCCAGGTGGAACTGTGTTTTGCTTCTGTGTGAAGCTTAACACTTTTTGCTTTTTTTAATTCATTTTTTTTTAACAAATAGTTATTGTGGGGAACAAATTGTGGAAGAGGGTAGTGAGCTCGGGGGCAGGGAACATGGTTGCAGTATTAAATAGGATGGTCAAAGAAGACGTGATTGGAAAAGTGACTTGCAGCAAAGCCTTGAAGGAAGTAGAAGAACAACCATGAGAGGCTCAGTGCTGAGGGAATCGGTGTTGGGACCCTAAGGTGGGGCATATCTCCAGGGTGCATGGGACAACACAGAGGCCGATGAGGTTG
This sequence comes from Pteropus alecto, assembly GCF_000325575.1. Lineage (NCBI taxonomy): Eukaryota > Metazoa > Chordata > Mammalia > Chiroptera > Pteropodidae > Pteropus > Pteropus alecto. Next base: position 69,016 of record NW_006440152.1, on the reverse strand, counting down.
GAATTGAAGGGAAGAGGCCAGAGAAGGAACAGGGCAGGAGTCATGGGGGTACTTACAGGCTATCCTGAGGACCTTGGCTTTTCCTAGAGCTTGTTCCTAATGGCCAGCCTCCAGCCATTGGATGGCCTTTTGAGCTGCTACAGTATGATAGGTTGCCATCTTCATTTTCATCCATATTTTTACTTTTATTGTCCTTGACAGTGAAAATCAAAAGCAAGAGATTTTGTTTGTGAAACAAAGCCTCTTCTTTGTGTACATAGCGGGTATACACATGTATGTCTGTCCTGTCCTACTCTGTCTGACACTGGGGAGATATGTGGCTAGAATTGTTCTTTTCAATATTTCTGCTGATCTGTGGTACAAATCAAGGAGGACGTAGATAATACCCTTGATATTTATATTCATAGTGTCTAATCCCTTTTAATTATAGTGGTAATATAAGTCTATTGTTATAGTTACTTTATTGTTAATAGCATAAAAATGAGTTTTTTGCAGGGCAAATGCAAGCTCTTTTAGGCATATAAAGTGGGTTAACAAGGATGGCTCAGCGTTAAGCTATGCCAGAGCTGAGTCCAAATTTTATTCCAGTACAAGGATGACTTTCTATGTGGCCTCTCTGGCTCTGGAGCTAATTTGGATGCTGAGTAGCGCCACAGGTATTTATATGTAGTGTTTGGTATTTTTACTGGGTCCTATTCTTCTCCCTTGGATCACCTAAAATGGTTAAGAATTTTCTAGTGGGATTAAGGTTGTGATCTCTGGGGAGGGGTGGGCCATCTGCTCTCGGTTATTTTTGTGTTAGCTGCTTCCCCTTAAATGTATGTTCACAAATGAGCCACAGCCTTCTCAGGTGGGGTTGAGGGAGGACTGGTCTAGGTGCTGCTCCTGAACTTGATCTCTGAACCATGGCTTCCCATAGACACTCAGGTAAAAGTTTCATATTCTTTATCTTCTCTTGAGCACAAGTTTGTTAGGGCAGTGAATCCATCGTACTTTTTGATGAAATGATTTTAGTCTTGTCTGAATAGTAAATAAGACATAGCTGGTCTCTGTTCTATCCTTCTAATACTGTTTCAAAGATAAAAGGTTATTCTTATTCAAGTAAAATTAGCAGTTTGAGTGGCTTATTTTTTTAAAAAAATATATAAATATTTTATTTGTATATTTTTCGGGACATCTTATGAAACTATAAGAGATTATGTGAGGAAAGAAGAGTTTTCTTGGTTAGAAATTTTTTATTATTTGTAAGATACAAATTATCTTGACAGTGCTTTAAGTTGAATTCAAGGTGTTTAGAAAAGGTCAATTGAATATGGAACTGGAAGGAAGAATATGTATAACTAAATCCGTAATGACTTACCACATATCTTCCCTTTTTCTAAACAGTCTTTTCAGTCTTCCTGAAGAAACAGCTAGGATCCTTTTGATATGGCACTTAGGTTATTAATTGTTCTTATCAGAAAAAGGGGCAAAAGTTTTGAACCTCTAGACCATCCTTACCAGGAGAGTCTTCCTCTTGTTTTGTATCCTGCTATTAAGGAAGCCCTTTGGCCATGAACAAGACACCACGGAATAGGGGTCAAAGGACTAAAGGATGGCCAGTCTCCTCAGAAAGCCTGGTTCTCTCAACTCAGCCTTCTATCTGTCTCTCCTCCAAAGCCAGGAATGTCACTGTTGCTCTGGTGCCTTCTGCCTAAGTAACGGTCCTTTTCTCAGAAACCAAGCACTTTGTCCTGTCCCCAGCTTTCAGATTAAGGGACAAAGTAATTATTAGTGGCAGTCTTTTGGGAAAAAAATATTTTTGAAATTTGTAATTGCCTGCCAATATTTAAACAATGGAAACACTTTCGGAAATGTCTCCTTCGGTATTTTAAAACAAATATGCTGCAATGGAATTCCCTGCTTTAATGAATCAATATGCAATGTCTCCCTTACTCTGAAGTGTTCAAAAACTTTCTGTTTTTCCCCCCACCACCCAGGAGCCATTTTATAAACATAGTACCACATGCCTGAGATTGTGGTATTAGCCAACATACACATTCTCAGGGTGTAGGCAAACTATTCAGCTGTACCAGTTGTTCCAGTGAGCCTCGAATGCATATTAACTGGTAGAATAAGTCCCCATTTTATTTACTAATTAAGTGGCAGAATAAGCAAATAGCAGATTTAAAAGGTGACATAATTACAGCGCACCGACCTTGGGTTTTCAATTACACCAAATCCTGATGTTATTCTTGCTTATATAAATCTGGAGGCTATAACTGTGACTAAATTAGACAAATTAACTGTCATCTTTTAGATGAGTTTTTTAAATCAGAGACTATTGTTTTGTATTGCATTAGGTTCATAGATACATAAGAGCAGATGAAAGTCCTCAGAAAGAAAATTCTTACATTACCATGAAATGGGCTTTGTATGGACAGAATTAGATCAGAATCCATTTTTAGTGACCATCCACATACTGAGAGGACATTTCAAGGACAAGAATTTATACTTTTGTTACTGAATAATTACAGTCGGCAAAATTATGTATATTCAAATCCTTTACCCTTTGGCCTTTTGAGTTGAAGATCACGTGGGGGTGCCGTATTATACAGCCATTAATTCTCTCTACCAGCCATTACCCAGTGGATAACACACCCCCAGCGGTCTGTTTTCAGGGTGGGGACGAAAAAATGAAATGGTAGGGTGAGAGAGAGTAATCAAACTGGATTGGCTTCTTAAAATAACTGAAAAATGGAAGCCAGAATATTTGGTCAAGGGTGAAGCTGAACGTTTTGTACTTTTAATGACTACCAAACAACCGCCTACTACTTCACCACAACTAAAGAAACTAAAAACACATGTTCTATTACTGCCAGGTTGAAAGCACTTTTTTTTCTATATGGAAGATAGAATGTGCTGCACATAATATGTACAACATTAAGAAAACCTTCGACTATGGACGGAATAGCACTAGAATAGAATCTGGCTGAGTGCAAGTTCAATGGCACATAATTTTTTGTTTAATAATCTATTCAACCCTCATGATACCAGGTATAATCTAAACTGTTATCTGTCTATCAGTGGTCCACAAGAGATTTATATTGTGTGGATATGTTTATATCGTGGATATAAAAACAAGGGCTCCCCCCGCCAAATGCAGCATACAAGTGAAGTTGCAAATAACATTGAATCATTCTGTACACATTCTGTTTTTAAGGGAAAGAACACTTTCTGATTTTCTATGAAATTCTATGAAAGACTACTTTTCAGCTGTGATTCATGAATTCCGTCTCATTCCAGCTATTTAGGTATTTATTCCCAAATGTCTGACGATACCTCCAGGTGTGTGAGCATGTCTGCTACACAAGCGTCCTATTCATCGGCTAAGGCTCCATTCCATTTGTTGAATGTTCCATTTGTTGTATATTGCAGGAAAGCAATATACCCTTTCTTTAGAAGCCAATATTTATACACAGAGTGACTAAAATACTGGTATGTTGGACTTAGCAATTAACGGACCAGAAATAACCTGATTTTTTTTTTTCCTTCTGGGTTGCTGTTCATTGTTTACACTGTACATTATACCATTTCGGGAAAGCACATAGCTAGAAAAATGCTACCTAGTCATAATACTCACTTTTTCCTTAAATATTCTTATTTTGAGCCACTCAGGCATGAGGGGAAAAATAGTAAGAAATATGTGAGAAAATACACATAAAAACACAAGCAAGATTATTAAATACAAATTGAATCTTCTCTAATGAGAGGTTTATAGTAGAAAACAAGGTTGCAATGTTATATTACTTGTATATGTGCACGGTTAAATCAAAAACCAAAACCTTTTATTGAGATTTTGAGGTTTATGTAGGCACCTCGTAGCATGTTGGATGTCGTTCAGGAATTTTCTGAAAGAGGAAGCTTGTTTATTAAGTGAAGAGTGATGTGTGTTTGAAGCAGGCATAGCAAGAAAATCACCCTACCATCTTGGAGTAAATATTTAAAATTGGATCGCCCAGTCACATTTGCAACTCCATCTAACCTAATAAGTCTATACAGGATTGTCGGTTAGATGTCAGCACCTTAACATCACAGGAGCTGCCTCCTGCTTTTCTAAAACAGAAATCTTTGCTATAAAATGCTTTTAATAAAATAGAGGTTTTAGAAGCTTAATAGTGGTGATTTATCTCCATCTGTCAATCAACAGGCACATGCTGTGTGACTCGTGTGTACAAGGCCCTGGATTAGGTCCCAGGGGCTCCTAGTGTATTGGCAGACTTTTCTGTGATAGAGAAACCTCTTTACTATGTATGGGTGAGGGCCACACTGTGAGGTTAAAATTAGTCAAAGAGCTCCTCTAGAGCAAACATGGCCTGGAAAGCTATGGGCAGGAAGGAAGCGGCACTGTAATAGTATGTATCCAAGTTTCATTTAATGATCGATGACATGTCCTTTCCCAGAGAACAGCAATAGGTCAAGACAAACAGATCTGGAAGTTTTGGAAGGTTAAAGGCTTTGGATTTCATGTATCTAGAAATTGCTAAGGGGATAAAAATTATTCCCTAAGAGATAAACACCTAAGTATACGTCATTCAGTAAGATTAAAGAGATCCCCAAAGAAGAGGTAAATGCCCTCTTCATTTTTCTCTATTCTCTTACTTCCAACAAAGGGAAAGGAAGGAAAATACAAAGCTTTTTGTTTCCTCTTGAAGTCAGAGATTAACTATGGCTCATTTCGGTGGAGCCCATAAATCAGGGTATTTGCTATATTTTTGGAACCTTTCAACATTGTCATTTATAAGCTGTTCTCTTAGAGTTGTTAACCTCTTTGAAAATAAGCAGTAACAATATTTTGCTCTTGTACACATCGTCCATATTTTATGCAAATTTTTGACATGGTAACTATCTTGTCAGCGGGAATGTCAGCTTCCTCCTAAGTACATTGTGTGGTGATTTGGAAGAGTTTCGGACCAAATAATCATAAGGTTAGAAAAACACGAGGTAAGCTAATTCAGGTTGCCCAGAGTTCCACTTAATTGGATTTATTGCAAGAGTACTAAAGTTCATGAATTTGCCGTCGACATTGTTAACATGCTCTAAGTATTTCCATCCTGTTTACTTATTAGGCAATAAAGTCTGCATTCCTAGAAGTGCCTATTTTATCTTGACAAACAAGTGTTTCTACGCATGAGAAAGGCTTTCAGTTCATGGTGGAAATCAGTTCTAAAAGGATATGCCCTTTGAAATCTGTCTCTCCATCTGGACACAGGCTCTTTGGGTTTAAGTGTACAGTGGTGGGAAGTATAAGATAACCCTGGATTTTTCACACTGCAGAAAGGAAAAATAATAATGCCTGGAGTTAGGACCCCAAAACACCAAGAGGCGGGACTTTCCTTAATGGTGCCATTAACTTGGAGTAGATTCATTTAATTTTCCTTTTGCTTGGTTTAAGACCCTGTGCTATAGGAATGATAAAGTGGTGAGCAACTTCATTGACTGACTCCATGTTCAACACACTCTGGTTCTTCCATGTTCATTGGTGAGCCATGGATTATTTCATCATCTGGATGCCTAGAAACTCTGAGGGAGTCGTATTCTAGAACTATGAAAGTAACCAATGAAGAACTTGGCTTTGGTAAAATAACGGTTTGAAAGTATATGTTTCAAAGTGGTAAAGGCTTGGCAGGTAAGATCTCTCTGGTACTGTGAACCAAAACCTCTGAAAACCTCTAAATAGAATTCATTTGTTTTCCAGTGGTTTCTTTTTTGTGTGACACTAATATCTGTATTTTTACTGTAAAACTGGGACTCAGAAATAACGAGATAAGATTCTCCTTAGCTGGGACTCCAAATGGTACTTTAATATAGAAATATTTGGAATCATTTCTTCTTTGAAAGACATCAAAAGAGAGTGATATTAAAATGAGTAGAGTTCAAAGGTTTTTTTTTTTTTCTAAATAGAGACTTTGGTATGGTCCAAGAAGATAATCTCTGAAGGGCTAAACCAGCTAAGGTTACTAGCCACACAGGAAGCCAGTGCTGTTTAATCTTATCGCTTCTGATTTCCTACCAAATGGCATTTAGGAGTCACTGATAATTTCCTGGCATTTATTATTACTGGAGATTTATTTGGTTCCTCTACTCAGCTCTTAATAAGAAAGCAAATCTTTGTCAAATGCACAATTTCAATATGGAAAAGCTAATAAGACAAGGATTTTATGTGACATGTGAAAGACCAACAAGAAAGAATTAAGGAGAGTGATTTTCAACATGCTATCACTGTGACAGACACTTTTCTATACGCACAGAGGCTAAAGGCAGTTTAAAAGCTGCCTTTTGTAAACAGTGCATAGTTCAAGGAGATGGACCCTGGTTTCATCAGGTCTCTACTTTTCATTTCTAACACAATTATGTAGGGGAAGGAACATTCTGCTTTCTTTTTGGGGTGAAAGTGCCACTAAGAACCATTCTCTGGTTGCAGTAAATCTCCGAACTGTGACATGATGTCTCAAGCAATTGTCTTTGTCCAAGAATGCCACTTATTTGCTTCAGTCATCAGTTCTATGGAGATGAGGGGCTCTGTCTGTGTGCCAGCATGAGTAGGAGCTGGGCTGGCCCAGAACATGACGTTTGTCAGTGGTCCGATTCTGTCTGGGGGCTGGCTTCAGAAAGTGACCAAATTCTGACTGACAGTTCACCAGCCTTCACTGAGGCGTGGTCTGAGGCACAGGGTGTGGTTTCCTTAGCTCATGCTCTGCTATTTGGTTGCCTATGGCAACAGGATCCAAACAACTTGGACATGTGTTTGTGTATATATATATAAAAAAAAAACACTGGGAATGAGACCCAAAGTGAGAGTTGGGGCCACTCAGTTAGTGGAAGAGCTGCGGTAAGTATTGGGCAATTAACTGCTCTTTGCTTCTCCCTCATTCTTTTTCTCTAAATTACGCTGGGAATGTCTGCTAGCACAATAACCATGTTTGTGGGTAGTTGGAGAAAATAGTGTCCATTCTCGTGTTTCCTGCACAAATTAAATAATTGCTTTCGATTTGGCCATGTAAGTTTCTTTTTCAGGGACAGAAGAACAAGTTAGTGTATGTTTAAAGAAGCTGAGAGTTAATAGCTATTCACATTTGGTACCTTTTGGGTAGCAGGTTTAACAGAGTGCCTTAGCAATGCTTGTGATTGCAGGCAGATGGTCTAGGGTCAGGGATGGGTGGGGGAGGGAGAGAAGGGGGATTGTTCATATGAAGGCAATGGAAGGGGTTCTTGGGCTTAACATTTCTTGAAAGTCATCCTCCCCAGATTTTACTTTAAAATCGCAATTTTTAAAACAGCAAATGTCCTAAGTAGTAACACTTCATTGATTTTATCTATCCTCATTTTCTTGAACGAAGGGGGATTTGATTTTGGGGAGTCACGAAACTGCACATCCCTGCGACAAGTAATTCATAGTTGCAAAATTTGCTAGTACTGATTGAGAATGCCACTTTTATAAATCCTCTCTTGTTTGATTGCTCAGGTCTAAAAAGTCAGTAAACTATCTTGGACAAAATTTCTTAGGATCATTCAGGGATTAAAAAGTGTTCTGCCATATTTAAAGTAAATGCAGACATTTTAAACAGATTAATACGGATTGCTTGTATGTCTGGCATAGTCTAGAGTCAGCAGTACATTTTTCTTCAGGCAAAGTGAATTTTACAAACAGGAAACAGAGACTCCAGAGGATGCTATTCCCCCACAAAACAAGTTACGAAGAATGATCTGGAAGCTGGCAGGGACATTTCTGGCTCACTACGTAGAACACAGCCCTTAAAGCAGAAGGTCTGGGTACCTCCCTCCCGCAAGCTGGCCGAGCCAGCCAGCGTGTCGCCGGGCTGAGCATCTCTCTTCTGAGCAGCTACTGCATGCGGACTGTGCCCAAAGCTGTGTGTCCCTTTGTATAAAACAACTCCTTCTCTCTTGCCTGCTCCATCACACCCTTGCACTGTTCACATCACTGCTCAGATTCACCACAAAGCCCAGGGGCCCTGTCTGGCCAACACAAGCTCTGATTTACTTGTCCTCATCAGTGTCCTATGAAGCAGCACAGTGGGATATGCCAAGAGGGGTGTCTCCCAAGTTCCCAGGGACTCACTAGCCATTGGCCTTCTGGCTCCTGGGAAGCTACTGTCAGGGGTTCTTTCTTCCCAGGAGTCATAGTGAAGTATCTGTTACCTTGGCGCCTGCAGCCCCAGCACGACCTCGAGCAGCTGTCCGGGGGAGCCTCTGCGGCAAAGCACGCTGGCCTTTCCATTGGTCATTTGTTCTGCCCGCTTGCCCCCACAGGTCCTTCCAGGTACAAGGTGGGCACCATGGCCGAGAAATTTGACTGCCACTACTGCAGGGATCCCCTGCAGGGGAAGAAGTACGTGGAAAAGGATGGCCACCACTGCTGCCTGAAGTGCTTTGACAAGTTCTGCGCCAACACCTGTGTCGACTGCCGCAAGCCTATCGGTGCGGACTCCAAGGTAACTGGTCTGCACATGGGGACGGGACAGGGTGGCTTTCCTGCAGCTGAGACAACAAAAGCTCGCCTTCTGCTGAGTTCTCATCACTGTGGCCTCCCGTGTGGAAGGCAAGGCAGGCAGCTGTCTATGTGGGGCTTGGACTGGCTGGCGCCGAGGCCCATGCCAGCTCTTTTGGTCGTACTCTTGTTTCAGGAGCTTTGAGTCTTCCATCCTCACCTCAGTGTCCCTGACGTTACAAGAACATTCATCTTGGTGTATCCCCGGGGTGTTAAGGGTGATGTCATCTCAGTAGTTGGCCCCTGCTCACCCCCCGCCCTGTCACTCACAGCAGCCCGTACCCTTCTGCTTGGTTTCCAGGAGGTGCACTATAAGAATCGCTACTGGCATGACACCTGCTTCCGCTGTGCCAAGTGCCTTCACCCCTTGGCCAATGAGACCTTTGTGGCCAAGGACAACAAGATCCTGTGCAACAAGTGCACCACACGGGAGGACTCCCTCAAGTGCAAGGGCTGCTTCAAGCAAATCGTGGCAGGTACTGCCCACACTCACCCCCCTGGGGCGGCCAGGGAGGAGGCCTGAGAGCAGAGATGGTGGCGGGGGGAGGGGTTGCTTGTGAAAATGGGGCTAATGCTACTGTGAGCTGCTCTTAGCTTTTAGCATATATATGCACGCATATATATACATGTATACATGCGTACACATATATGCTCGCACACACGCACACACTCGGAAACTAAAGACCACTGGAGAGAACTGTCTGTGGCAACAGAAGGAAGTGAAAAGTATGTAGCACTTTCTCATTTGGGAATAGTAAGTCATTGAAGCATGCTTCCTCCTTAGGGTATAACTCTGGGTCAGCCAGTCCCCTAGGTTATCTCTAAGTCCACAAAGGGCATGGGAGTGGGAGTGGGGACTCAGGCATGTACTCCTCAAACACTACAGCAGGGGTCCCCTCCCCAACAGATCTGGGTTGGCACACGCACAAGTAGGCCACTGTCGAGAACCCCTCACAAGTAGGTTCATCAGAAGCATGGGGCCAGTAACTGCAGGGCCTGCATTCCCTCACCTCTGGAGGGCCCAGGGTGGGAGCCGAGTGGATGCAGACCCTGCAGAATACACTCAGTGGGGCTATCCAATTGTTTCTCCCCACCCCACAGGAGATCAGAACGTGGAGTACAAGGGGACCGTCTGGCACAAAGACTGCTTCACCTGCAGCAACTGCAAGCAAGTCATCGGGACTGGAAGCTTCTTCCCTAAGGGGGAAGACTTCTACTGCTCAACTTGCCACGAGGCCAAATTTGCCAAGCATTGCGTGAAGTGCAACAAGGTATGTTGTCAAGAGAGTTCTGTGTGGACTGTTGTTTCTAGAAGCGTTTGACAGTTGGCAGAGCACTTGCACACACACTATCCCATTCCATCCCCACGACAGCCCTGTGACGTGGGAATTATTATGCTCATTTTACAGATGAGGAGACTGTGGTAGGAAGAAAGCAGTGCCTGAGCCAAATCAGGCTGTCTGACGGCACTCACCCCGGAGGCGTGGGCGGCCCTGGCTCTCCAGGCCAGCCTCTGTCACCTAGTGACTATGTAACCTTGCCTAGGGGCTCGCCTTCTCTAAGCCTCAGTGTCTCCATCTGTAACTCGGGGATAATAATAGCACCTGCCTCCCATGGCCGTTGTGGCGATTAAATGAGATACTGTAGACCAAAGCGCCCAGCACAGTGCCTGGCACGTAGTAGGCATTCAACAAAATGGTTGTTGAATCTGAATCCGGTGCTACACTCCCTGGTCTAGGCCATCACATCTGGAGGAATCACTTACCAGGATCAGCCCTGGCATGCCGAGTGCTTTGTGTGTGTTACCTGCTCTAAGAAGCTGGCTGGGCAGCGTTTCACCGCTGTGGAGGACCAGTATTACTGCGTGGATTGCTACAAGAACTTTGTGGCCAAGAAGTGTGCTGGATGCAAGAACCCCATCACTGGTAGGCTAAAGAGTCCTTGCTAAGTAAGCCAGGCTAGGTTTTGCGCATGGTAACCATCTCTCATTTTCCTGTGTCGTCGGTTTCATCCACAAAGACCCCAAAGAATACCCTGTCCCCTTGCCATTGTGGTCCCAAAGCTTCCCAAATAGTTTGGATTCTCCCCCAGGCCAGGTTAGCTTTTGCAATACAGAACACTTCCTGACTGCTGCTGACTAACGATGCTGTGCTGCGGATTTCACGAGCCTGAGACCTGTGGCCACGGGCAGGCACTGCGTGCGTGCGCGTGATTATGGGGGTAGGGGTGGGGGAGGTGGAGAGTGGGGAGGGAGGGAGAAGATGTAAGAGGGAAGGGAGGGGAGGGGAGGGTGGAGAGCCATAGGATGGGATCATAACACCCTTAGCGGAAGGCTAGCTTAGAGGTGCCTGTGGGCTGCTTATATTGCGATCAGGAGCCAAGCTAATCACTTCATTCATCATCTCGCGGCCGCGATCCACGTGCCCTGGGCCCTTTCCCTGCCTCCACTGTTCCCATCTCCCCGGGGAGCCTTGAAATGTACATTTGAGAAGACTTTTGCCATCCTCAGGGAAAAGGACTGTGTCAAGAGTGAGCCACCCAGTCTCTAAAGCTAGGAAGCCCCCAGTGTGCCACGGGAAACGCTTGCCTCTCACCCTGTTTCCCAGCGCCAACCTCCGGGGCAGGCATCCGGGTGGAGAGAGGACTTGTCCCTCGTGGGTGGTGGTTCTTTATAGAAAAAATCGAAGCTTAGCAGCTCCTCGAGGCCCGGTAAGTGCACACCCCGCGAACAGCTCAAGTTTGCCTCCTGGTGGCCAATTTGATGCCATGGCCCTGACCTAAATCACAGAGACTGGTTATGCTGGGAGGTCGGTGCGCGTCAAAGGGCAACCGCGGTAGCATGGGAATGTGGGTTTTTTAAATCAGGGAAGGCCTTGGCTGAGCTCCGGCATCTTCTCAGGTCCTTGAGAGCCATAACAGGGTTGCGGCAGCGTGGCGTGGGGGACAGTGCACGATGGAGAGGGTTGGCCTGGGAGTTGGGCAGATGCTGCCCCGGCGTGCTTGTTGGCTTTATGAACTGGCAAGGCGGTGGCGTGTTTCTCACCTGTATTCACTCAGCTGCCTCTTTTGTTCTCTTTTGTGTTTTCCACAGGGTTTGGTAAAGGCTCCAGTGTGGTGGCCTATGAAGGACAATCCTGGCACGACTACTGCTTCCACTGCAAAAAATGCTCCATGAACCTGGCCAACAAGCGCTTTGTTTTCCATCAGGAGCAAGTGTATTGCCCTGACTGTGCCAAAAAGCTGTAAAGTGACAGGGGCTCCTGTCCTGTAAAATGGAATTGAGTCT
>NW_006440152.1:49086-57093 GCF_000325575.1 Pteropus alecto | reverse complement strand
CAAAGTTGCTCCTTCTGTCTTTTCTCCCATTTTACAGTATTACTCAAATAAGGGCACACAGTGATATTAGGATTTAGCAAAAAAGCAGCTCTGCAGCAAAGTTAATTTTGTGATGGCTACAGTTAAAAAAAACACTTAGATTGACTCTTCTGCATGTTTATCATAGAGCAGAAAAGTGCTAACCATTTAGCCGCTTAGTGATGTAAGCAAGAAGCCTAAGAGATAAAGCCCCCACTGAGATGCCCTTCATGGCTCAGCTGGGAGCCACCGTGTCATCACACGACACACAAGAGTTGAAGCGGCTGCTCCAACTCACTGCTCACCCTGTTCTGTGAGCAGAAAGAGAACTTAGCAAAATGCATGGTTTAACTTCCTCATCAGAACCTTCCTTCTGTTCTTTTGTGCTTTTGAATGAGTAATACAAATTTCCAGAAAATTAACATTTGAACTTAGCTGTGATTCTAAACTGACCTTTCCCCCATACTAATGTTTGAGTTCCACATGCGGCGTGTTTTCTGAAAGTTCCCACTTTCAAACGTGGAACATGCAGGTGATTCGGAGAGTGTAGGCAGATCTGAGAAAATGAGCCTGTTTCAGAGGATCGTCATCACAGCAAATACTTCTGGAAGCTTAACAAAACTAACCCAGCCGTCCTTTTTTTAAAAAAATAATATTTTTGTTTTAATTAATAGCAACATAGTTTATGGGTTTGGAGACTTGCATGAAAACATTTTAGCCCCCTCAAACGTTCCTGCAGTTTTGAAATCATCTTACAGACATAACCATAAAACTCTAGAGGGGTAGCTGAGCAGGCACCAGGACTGTCATTGACATGGATGTGACATTTCCAAACAGTGACAAGTTGAACCCCTTGTAACATAGTAGTTGTCTGCTCTTTGTCCATGTGTTAAAGAGGTCCACCGAGTTCCTTCTCTTGTGGTTCTTAGGACTATTCCTCAAGAGCTTATCTGGATCTCTAGGGGGAGTGGGGAGGCCACCATCCTCAAAGGCAGAACCGGGTTTCCATGTAGTGCTTACCTGAGATGCAGGATCACCTACTTACTGTATTCTATCTACATTGTTATATTACACAGTAGAATGAGATATCAAAAGTGAACATGTAATGACAGTACATATTAACATTCTCGTAGCAGTGGTTAGAGAAACTGATGCCTCATTTCTACATTTTGTCATTAGCTATTATCATCTGATGTTTCAGTGTATTCTTACAGAAATAAAGCAGCATATAAATAACTTGCCTCCTGTCTTTTAATTCTGCCTGGTGGAATGCTATACGGTGATAAATGCTACTGACCCAGAAACATGAATGGCTTGTTTTCTTACAAGGACATACTCAGTTGATTGTGATTGTATGGAACACAGGAATTAACACACAAGACAAAACAAACAAACCTATAACAGCACTCGGATCCAATTAAAACAACCTGTTCTGACCTAAGATAGCATTTCACAGATGCTCCCATGCCTTAAAAAGGGCAAATTGATTGTCTTTGGCCAGCACGGTGAGGGGTGGGAAGGGAACTGAGGCTGAAGCATGTCCATGAGAAATCATCATGGCCTCTGTTTTGTTGGCTGTCCTTTCCCAGTGCCTTCTGGAGCCCCAGACCCCAGATGAACACTGCTGTCCTCAAGTGCCACTCTCTGCCGTCAGACCTTCGGGAGAACCTCACTCCCCCTTGTGGACGGTGCCTATTTGGGAAGCTGCTCGTTTGAGCCCAAGGAGTTCAGTTAGGGGCGGGGGGCATGGGGTTGGGGTGTGCAGAGGTCACCGCTTCTAGATCATCACCACACACCTCTGAGTGTCATGTTCTTGAGCCATTTAACACACCCCCACATGGTCGTTACAGGATGGCACTGGAGGCCCAAACAGGTGTCTGCTGTGCTTTCACGATGGAAGGGTCACCAGGCTATACGGGCACCTGGTCAAACTACATTTCAGCTAAAGGAGGAGTTGGGAGGGAGAGGGTGGTGGATTTTTGATGAGCCCCAGGGCCAGGGTAATAAAAGCAAAGGGCAGAACCCCTTGGGGGCTAATATTACTGTGTTAGGAGGAAATCAAAACCTGTCAGTAAGAAGCCATGAGCGTTTTTTTGAATGGGGAACATTCCCTTGTGTTTACCTAGATAAATTAGCAGTTAAAACCCTTAAAACAATGAAAAGAGTATCTGGTCATCTTTTGGGGCCCCAAGGAAGCGGGTGGGGTGGGGAATTAAGATGTCACCCCTCTGCTTCCTGAGACTGCAGCAAGGGACAGACCCAGAGGAGACAAGCCTGGGATAGAGAGGGGCCAGTCCCGCCTTCACTCAAGACGGGCAACAGCTTATGCTCTTTTCCTTAGGAAGAGACCACGATACATCTCCAATGCCCTCCCACCTGTGCTTGCTCCACTTCAGTAAACCCTGAACCTTTCAGCATCCAGACTCACCGGTCTCCTAACCACGCATCTTTCCGTTCCTGGTCCTCCTATTTATTGTCATTGAGCTCATTCTTTGCCCTCCAGTCCACTGACTGCTCCAGTTTCTTCTCTCAGCCTTTTCCCACCCTTTCTTCTCTCTTTATCTGCCCTAGATGCTATGCTCTATCACTTCGACCATTTTTATCCCTCCTTCAATCCTATTATCTTTTTCCCTTCCTATTCCATTTGGCCTGCAAAACCAGAGTCCACACCAGAGCCAATGAGCTCTGCTGAGAAAAAGACACACAATCACAGACTGCGCCAACATTGCAGGAACTCCTGCTGGGCCCTCAACCCCATGTCACCACTCCACCACTTCATATTTCCAACTGACTGTCCCCACCACCACCTTTGCCCAAGAAACAGGCCCATGGGAGTCAGCCTCTAGCTATTGTTTGCCACACAATGCCCACTTTTAACACCTGAGCATTTTGAGAAGTGCCTCACATACATTATGTTGGATCCTCAGTCAGCACTGGCACTCTTGCCTCCATCTTCCAGATGAGAAAATGAATTCAGAAATTAGGAGGTTTGCCTAAATTCACACAACTAGTAACGAATCACCACCCTGGACCTATCACTCATGATGCTGCATTGCCATAGAAACGATGAACCCCCTTAGGGCATGGGCAGTGTCTGACGCATCTCAGTGAGGAAACTATCATGCACAGTGCTCAGTACTTAATTTTAAGTGTGATGACCATAAGACTCAGGAGGAAGAAGGGGAAACTTTAGTTACGAAACTTTCAGCAGAAAAAAAACTTTTTTCTCTCATAATTAAGGGGAGCAGGATATCAAGAACGTATCTACTTGTGGTTAATAGAGTGGGTTTTAGAGCCCAACTATCGGGGTTCAAATCCTGGCTGCTCTGCCGTTTTGTAGTTAGAGATCTTACGTAACCTCTCTGAGGCTTTTTTTCCTCGCCTGTAAAAGGAGACTTAGAATTCCTCCTATCTTGAAGAATCATATGTACATTGTATGGTAATACAAGTGCTTAGCAGGGTGACTGACAGTAAAAGCACTAAATAAACTTTAGCAATTATTTTATCCTCATCAACAGAACAGTATATTAACTATCAAGCAAACCACAGGACACTCCCTGAGCAGTATGGTATGTTGGCTTTAGAATCAGACAGACTTGGGTTTGAATATCAGCTCTGCCTCTTTCTAGTTGGGTGACCTTGAGCAAATACCCATCTCCATAAATCTCAGTGTCCTCCTAGGTAAAAATGAACATCCACATCTCATAGGATTCTTGTGAGGGTTTAAAGTGATGCCTATAAAGTATCTGGCATGTAGTATGTGTAAATGTTAACTACAGTTATTACAACACAGTTGGGCAAATTATTAGACACACCCTTCTGGAAACAGTGGAACTAGATTGGTGGGAAGACGAAGGGCAAGGCCTTTCTGGGCTTCAACAAACTTGGCCTGTTGGGGTGGGGGGCATTGAACATGACACAGGGAATTGACCCAATGAAATGTGACAGTCTGCCTCCAGGCTTTTGATTCTTGGCACTAGCTGCAGTTTTATACCTCGAGTCCTGATCCTCTGGCTCTCACCACAGTGAGTGATTCCTCAGAACCAAAGGGCCCTCAGAGATTGTAATTGTAGTGTAGCCCCATCCCTTGCTTGCCAGATAAGAGGGATCAGAGGGGCCATAATGTACAGTCATACCCAAGCTCACAGCCCCCTCGGCTAAGGTTCAGGTCCTTAGATCCCTGTCTAGTGTCCCTTACAATATCCTATATTGCATTTTGTGGTTGTCAGGGATTGGAGTCTTTAAAAGGCTTCATTCCACACGGTGTTCATGACATAAGTGGAGGAAATGTGCTCATCCTCAGAATCCATTGTTTAAGGCCAGGGACCTGTTTCTCATGGGAGAGGACACCAAGAGGCTATCCAGAAAGGAAGGGAAACTGAAGGTGACCAAGTATACCAGTCCAGGGCAAGAGGGGGAAACTAGGTCAGTGCCCATCACTTTGTAGCTGTAAACAGGGTGCTCTGACCAAGTTTCAGGTTGTGTGTGAGCCAGGGGATATCCTTGTTCAACAGCTCCAAGGAAAGGACTAACAGAATGCTATGCCACCTTTCTCATAAGCACCAGACCCCAAAGACTGAAGATAAATGACCTCACCTTATCAAAAATAACTAGTGGAATAGAACATTTCAAGATTGGAAACTAAACATTCTCAGGTAGATCAGAACATTTGTTTTGTCATGCACAGTAATAGTGATGTGATGAAGAGATGTGTCTATAACGGAACACAATTACTACCTGAGCACACACTCAGACTAAAAAGCAACTGTGTTATCCTCATTCATGGCAAGCACCAAATGTGAGGTTTAAAGGGGCTAGGGGAGGGGGAGTGGGGAATGATTACTCAAAAGGTCTGAGGTTTCTTTGTAGGGTGATGAAAATATTCTGGAACTAAATAGTGGTGATGGTTGCACAACACTGTGAAGGTACTAAATGCCATTCAATGGTGACTTATGTGAATTTCACCACAGTAAAGATACTTTAATCACTGGTCTCAAGTATAAGTCAGAGCTGTCAGGTGGAAGAGTAACATGCACTTAAATAGGTACAGGAAGACCGGAGTTTGGAAATTCACATCTTAATGTCCCAAAAGTGGAACTCTGCCAAATCACCAACGAGCTGAAGTGAGGCATCAGAGGATTCCATTACTATTTATTGAACTTGCCACTTGCCTGTGTTCACAGCTTTGTTAACAATTGCTGTTACCTTTATACTACCACATTTCTGTTAGTATAATAAAAAGAAAACTTGGCTTTACCTGAAAAGTTTATTTCACAGAGCACACATTTATATGGAGGTGTAACAGAGTATTTCAACACATGACATTTGTGTAGAAAAACATCAAAAATATCATTAGGATGATTGTCTGTGCCTTCTGTATAAAATAACTAGTATATAAAAATAGTTTTAAATCTAAGGCACCAAGCTCTAATCTGTAACAAAGGTGCAGTACTCTGAATAGCAAAGAACTAGGGAATCAGAAAGAATAATCACTCCATTTAACTAATCCAACACTGGTGACTAGAAATGAACATGGGCCTACTTCAAACTATTTGTGGCTCATCAGAAAACTCACTAGCATTAAGACAGTAAGCATTCAAGTTTTAGTCAATGGTTTTAAGCAGGATTCGATGAATTACAGGAATATATATCATGCGTGCGTGTGTGTGCATGCGCACATATACGTATTTTTGTCTGTGTGTCTATCTATCACAGGGACTGAAGGATAACACTGCTCCTGTACTCGCAGCCAGTGGCTAGAGAAAGGTAAGCAAAATTTGGTTCTATATCCCAAGAGTGAGAGTATACTGAAAGGCAGGACTGTAGGGCACAAACAGAAAAAAAGATTACACGCAGTAAACATTTAGAGGATTTAACATACCCTACCACACAACGGCTAAATACTGTCTTATGTACACAATAAAAACAACACATTTTTGTAGATAAACCCCGATATGTACTTCAAAAGGAAATACTGACAAAAGCACAAAACATGCTAACTATTCCAAGATCACATTTTCTAGGACTCCCAGCATTTCAGGGTATCAGTGCTTGTGCACTCAGCTGCCAGACTATGGTAGAGTTAAAAATACACATACATAATGGTAAAATGTGCTTTACTATATTTTGCAACTTTCAGTACTGGTCTATTAGAAACGATCCCAAAAAGTTCTTGTGAGCAATCTTCAGTTCCTCGTATAACCCATTATATTCTCTACAAGAGCAAATTTGAGTTTTTAATTGCTAAATTAATGTATTTGTTAAATAGAATAAACACTAAGATTTCAAGTATGTATTGAGAAAAAATTATTCCTTCAGTAGAGATTGTTTTAGAAGCTCAAGGGTAACTATTTTATAAAAACACCCTTGATGCACACTCACACACATGGCAGGAAAACACAAGAATGAGAGATAATGGAGATTTTTTCAGGAAAAAAAACTCTTTACTCAGAACTCCTGCTTGTGGGCAAGACTCAAGATAATACAAGCATCTTCTGAGATCCATTATGATGACTTTTTGATGGTCATTTTTTGGTCTGGTTTAAGTCGGAGGCAGAGAAATTTAGGGAGATGGGCCTGGAAGTTGAAACCCAGAGCGGAGGAGAAATTCTCTTCTAGGCTGCACAAGTTTTACATATCTGACCAGAGGGAAAAAGAAAAGACAGAAGATTAGTAGAGAAGATGCTGGTCTCACAGTAACTGGGCCTTGGCCTACCTGCTGCGTGTCTGCCTTTGGGGTGGGCCCAAGACCCTTGGCAGTGCCCCATGGAGCTGCCGACACACTGGTGCTCTTATAAATGTTCCCCTACATCGCCAACCCCAAACGAACCCGCACTGCCTCTCAATTTCAAAGAGAGCTTCTCAGGTAAAGAAAAATTTTTAAAAAAAGGCCTTTTGGTTTTGGAAAGAGGTTGAGAGGCGAATCCCACAGACCTCACTAACTCTCTGCTCCAAATGATAATCTGTGTGCTATAAAAAGCAGCCAGTGGATCAGGAGCTCAGAGGAATCTAAGGGGTCTGGGGTGTGAAAAGAACCTATTTTGTATTATATGGCAGGAAATGCAAGACATAAAAAATGAGAATCAAGTCATTTACTCTCTCAAAACTACCTTGATGGAAGATGCTTCGACATCAACCTAGCTTTTAGACCCACCACTGTCTTCTCATCCCCATAATTACATGGTATCAAGATGGCCCTAGAATAGCAGGAAGCAGAGCAGGGGTTCAAGGTCAACTGCCCATCAAGCAAAGTGAAGATGGGATGAAGACCTACCGGATTGAGAAGATTCAGATTTGCTTTTTTTCTTGTCCTCTAAAGGTGTCTGCTGACTTTGGTGGAATGTAGTGGAACTTTTCAGATGGTGTTTTGGGCTATCAGGAAGGATATTGGATATGAGTGTTTCGGTCTCGCTTGCGGTATCTTGAATCTTTTCACAAATCCAAACCTGTTCCCTTGAATGTACAGTCCTGGAAGATTCTGTGATGTTGCTGGTCTCAATTGTCTTTCTGGTTTTTGCTGCTCGGTTGGTCATTCTTTTGGTGGATGGTCTGGAAAGATGTTTTGGTTAGAATCCTGATTATCCCAAAACCAAGGCTTTGCCCTGAAAGAAGCTTTATACTTTAACTTCTAAGAAATCCCTTGGAAATAAATGAACTTTCTGAATCATAAGACTGAAGTCTGGAAAGTGCCCTGAAGATTACAGAACACACTGGCTTCCAAATTGTGTCCTACAAAGTCCTAGGATCCATGGACACGCTGAGGTGCTAGGAGCAGCTAAGGGTGAAGGCTCCAGGAACCCTGTCCCTACTTCAAGCTGACCTGGGACATGGCCAATAAGGTGAAGTAAGGACTAACGTGGGTTTTCTAGCTTCAGTGCTCTTTCCAAACCATCACTAAGCTCTTAGTGGAGTGTTTCCATGCGCCTTGTAGGTTAAGGTTTTTCAGGCAATCACCCAAAGAGCCTTCCTTTCTAAGACTCTTCCCCTTCT
>NW_006440152.1:46994-49005 GCF_000325575.1 Pteropus alecto | reverse complement strand
TAACCTCTGACCCTCAGCTTCCTCACATGTAAAATGAGGACATTAATATCAAACTCAGAGGTGCAGTGAGAATTAAAACTGGTAATGTAAAACGCCTGGTATACAACAGTCACTCAGTCAATGACATCTTCTCTGATTTTATGAGTCATTAATCAGTGTGAACGAAAGCACAGCTTGGAGTCGGATGTATCTGGGTGTGATTGGGCTCTGCTCTTTAACAGTAAGATGTTAGGCAAATAAGGTCCAGAACCTCTCTATGCCTCAGATTCCTTATCTGTAAAGATGGGGATGCTAATCCTTACCTAGCAAGGCTATTGTGGAGATTACTTTGTTTCTGTAAGTCAAGTGTTTGACATAGCGCTTAGTACAAAATAAGCACCCAGTCAATAATCTTGTGTATCATTCTAAAGTCAATAATAATGCCACCAAGTTTATTCTGATAAGCTCACCAAGTGACTCACCTGGTATCCTTGGCCTGAGTCAAAGAGTCTTTCACGTTCTGTCTGAAGTTTTTCATGTCACTTTTAAAAGATGCTTGTGTCTCCTTATGGATTTGGCTAGAACTGGCGTCTAAAAACACCAGCTTGGGGGTGTTCTTCTTCACATTTCTAAATTTTGTCTTGAGTTTTTTGGATGTACCCGTGCCATTTATAGAGGCTAGGGAAAAAAAGGAACACAATTAAAACTAGAGTTTCAACAAAGGTAAGAAGAATGAAGGCTGTGATCCTGACGGGCTGAGGGGAGGGACATCTGTCTGAAGGCAGGAAGAGTCATGGACAGTACTCTGGGAAGGCAGATCCAGCAGCTTCCAAGCTGCTCTCCTTTGCACAGCTATGGCCTGGGCCACCACCCAGCACACCTGCCTGCTCTGTCCTCAAAGCACAAGGGGGCCACCTTTAAGGAACTTGCTCTGTCTCCTTTGCCAGGAAAGAATGCCAGGCCTGAGGACAGGACTGTACCCCTCTTCCTGATTATCTACCTAGTCAATTCCACCTCTGATTTCAGTCTCACATCCAATGCTACCTCCTGCTACCTGAACCTTTCCAGTGCCCTAAGGCAGGCCCTACACCTACTATGCTCTTACTGCTTTGTTTTCATTGCATTTTGGCCAAACTTCTTTCAATGCAACTAGCTTGTGGTAGTATCACTCTTTGCTCACATGCCTGCCTCTCTACTGGCTATGGTTCCTCAAAGCTGAGGGCCCTGTGTCTTCATCTCTGTATCCCAGTACCTAGTAGAGTGCTTGACTTGTACGATAAAGAGTAGAAAAACAGTGTTTTATCAAATGCCAATTACTTCTGTCATAAAGTAGTACCTACTCATAAGTGAATCAATAATAAATTTTAGAGGGCACTCATAATCATGACATCATTTTAAGTTTCTCAATGAGGTGGGAAGTGGCATTCCATCTGTGGTCAATCATGATGCCTTAGGAGGCCGTGACCTATGAAATGCTAGTAAGCTTTGCATTTAACTGAGAAAGAGCTGCCATCTGCAGTCTTTCAGCACAACCTGTAAAATAATAACAACTTATTATGTGTCGGGTACTATTTTCTTAGCATTGCATGGATCATCCAATTGAAATCTCATGCCTACCTTAGGAGGACAACAATAGCTTACCCCTTTTTCAGACAGGAAAACTGGGCACACAGAGAGATTGAGCAATTGCCCAAAGCCGCACAGTTCAGAAGCGGAGCTGCCCCTGTATGAACCTAGGAAGTCTAGTTCTTAAATAGTGACTAACGAAACTTAAAAGACAAGCAAACCTGATGGGTGCAAGTCATCGAAGGAATCCTCGTCATCACTTTCTGACTCGTCCTCATCATCTGCCTCGTTCTCCTCATATATGTCACTGGTGGATGTTTCTGCAGCCTATGACAAAAAAAATCATGGTTACATCTACATATTAAATCGTCCTGACTTAGTTATTTCAAAGAAGACAGATTTCACAGCTGGATTGATGGTTAATTTTCATCATTTCAATTAAAAGATATAAAAAAAAAACCTCTTT
>NW_006440152.1:44808-46903 GCF_000325575.1 Pteropus alecto | reverse complement strand
GGTTGGCATGTGGTCTTTACCTACTTGGAGTCCCAACTGGTGAACAGCTAAAACAGTTTTTGGCTGCTGCTTGAGGTAAAACTTCTCAGGCCAATGGGCTAAATGATCTTTGAGATCCTTTACTTTGAGATCCAAAACTTTTCAGAAATGACATTTCTATTCTAAATTTTCATGATGATAGGAATGACAACTAGGAATTGTTCATGACTATAGGAATTACAACTAGGCAATGGTAAACAGGCAAAACATCAGTTTTGTAGCACAGAGGGTAAAGGACACAGAAGATGGAGAAAAAAGGCCTTGGATGCATGTGATCCATCAAAAGACAGGACATTGAAGTAAGCAAATCCTTATGAGACAGACGGCAAAAGCAGTAACCATACAGGAAAAAACTGCTAAATTTGAGTTCATTCAAATGAACTTCTGCTCATCACAAGACATTATGAGATTGTGAGATAAACTGCAGTATGTGAGCTGATACCTGTGATACATATATTCAAGGGCTCATAACCAGAGCAGGTGAAAACTCCTACATGTCAATAAGAAAAAGGCAGGCTACCCAACAGAAAGACAGGCAAAGGACTTGAAAAGGGGCTTCCCCAACCAAATCTCCAAATGGTCAATAAACAGACGAAAAGGCAACCAACTTCATTAGTCATAAAAAATATTGATAAATTCAACAGTGTGGAACTGAAAAACTTCTATCCAGCAGAAGACAGCATTAAGAAAAAGAACAAAGCCATAAAGTGGGAGAAGCAATCTAACACATATGACCAATAAAGGAGTAGTATCTGGAACACTGAAAGAACTATAAATTAGTAAAGAAAAGACAAGTCAGCCCAAGTTTTATGCAAAAGACCTAAACAAGCATTTAGCATAAGAAAAAACATGAAAACATGCTCAACCTTTTAATAATCAGGGAAATGCAATGTGATACTTTATTTCATTACCACCAGATTGGCAAAACTTAAAAAGTCGGCAAGAATGGAAAGCAACAGGAATTTTATACACTGCTGGTGGGAGCAGAGACTACCTTTGAGGCATTCGAATCTGTCTTTCTTGTCCGCTTCATAATTTCCTCAATTCTCTATTTAAAGGAAAATAAAATTTCAAACATGAAAACAAATTAAAAATAAGACAGTAGTCCTGAAAAAGTTGATTATTTCCATTTTCCAGAAGTGGACAGTATCAGTGACTGCTCCAAAGCCACAGACTTAACCAAAACAAGACCCTGGGCAGCAGCTGGGTTCCTTCTTCCAACCCCAATGTCGAAGTCATCTAGAAAATGCCTTGAGTGATGATTGTTGTACTTATTATTGTAACACAGAAATCCAAATGAGTTCTCATTCCTAATTTTGCAGACTTCAAAATTCATTTAGACTAAGCACAAATTATCGTAAACCAATTAGAACTTGTAACATAATTTTAGTCTGAACAGACCATGACTGAAGCCGGTTAGTGAAAAGAATGTACCCTAATGATGCGACACTGTCAGAAGTTTTGTTACTAGAAAGAGCACAAACACAGGAGGGATAAGAATTCTTTTCCCAGTGTATACTTCTTTCCCTTAAAGTAAGGAAAGCTGCAGCTGTCTGGCCTCCTCAGGGTGACCAGTCTCCTGACAGAGGCCTTGCAGCACCTCAGCTGAGACCGGGGCCATACCTTGCTCCCACACTAGCCACATGAGTTACGCAGAGTGAGGTCCTGCATCACGAACAGTCTGCACCTTGGCCTCTAAGAGAAAACTGCAACTTCTGCTTCTTCTCACTCAGCTGCAATTTCTAGCCCAGTTTAGAAGAAGAAACTCTAACTCCCACCAACCCCAACCTTGACCTGAGTCATTCTGCTCAAAGGAACTTTGTTCCCAGAGGCCTGCTATATTGAGGCATCACTGTAATAGTCATCAGTGGTCCATGAGGGAGATGTATGGTCAATAAAAGGAGACCCTTCTAGGTAGGAGAGGTCAGATCTTTGGTAAAGAAAAAGAGAGTAGAGTGGGAAAACAACCAGGGGCTAACATATCACTGTGGATTTTCAAAACCGTCTTTTGATATTGTTTTGAACAAAGAATCAACAGAGAGAGAGAGCGAGAGTG
>NW_006440152.1:37453-44713 GCF_000325575.1 Pteropus alecto | reverse complement strand
CGCTCTTGTAAATTCTGTAACATAATTCTCTGATGTTCCTTTTTGCGTTTGTCAGTCTCCTCCTGAGCTTTTATTGTGGCGTCCTCTTCCTAGGAAATTTATGTAAAAATATTTCATCTCAATAAATCCGAATGACATCAGACAATACTAGTTTAAAAAGTTAAACAGTAAAATGTTACCCAGCATAAAAGAATATTACCTTTTGATTGAGAGTATCTATATATACAACATATATGTATTATATGTTGTATTATCAGTTTTCAAAGTATTAGTTAAAATGTACAAAACTAAGCTATTATCTTGAGGATTTAGAAGGCATGTTATCCCCTCCAACCTCAGGGTTATCATTAATAGTGATTATCAGACCACTATAGTTTCAAAGTATGTAAATGATTATGTAGCTATCCTTTAACATAGTGAGAAGAGCCAAAAGTCTGAACACTTCAAAAGCACCGAGAGGATTCTTAAAGGTACCTTCTCCAGGAACGTAAATACATACAATCATTTATGTGACATGTAATCGACTCTGATGAATGACACAGTAAAACTGGAGTACAAATTAGGCTATTCAAACTGAGTATAGTCTGAGATCAGTTTGGGGATTTACTTACCTGGTGATTTGAATTTACATGGGTGAGACATTCTTACTGGTGAATTTGATGATGTTAAAGTTTTAGAGGTATTCGTAATTTTTATCTTATCTGTTAGGGTGTGTGGGGGTGCAACTGCGTCACCAACAGAACACAGGATTGGGAAAACTCACGTAGGATGTCTGAACTGTTTGAGTAGTTTAGATTTTTTGAAACCAAGCTGCAATATTGTTTATGTAGATAAACTAAAGGACTGCTAATCTATAATTTGCTGCTTTCTGCTTTTGTTTCACTTGGAAAACATTCTAGGATTTTTCCAAGGGTGGCTGAGAATGGCTTGCAGTGGTGTGGGGTATTAGCGAGACTGTAATATAAAAATGCAGCCAGAGAAGGTAGCATCTTCTTATTTTCCTTCTTGGAGAAATAAATTTTTGCTTGGGTTTTCAACCGAATTTTTAACCCGATTCTCATGCCCTGATATAGTGCAGAGCCAGCAAACCTGTAATAGCACTTTCTGGTCTTTTTGATCCTGACGTTCTTTCTTCTCTGTTATTTTCTTTTGTTGTTGTCCATCATCTTCTTCTTGGCCTTCAACTACTTTCTTCGCCACATCTTTGTCTTTCCTAATGACACAGAATATTTAAATTACTCTCAGTTATTTGTCTTGGTCTCTACCATATACACCTTGCAGTTAATTACAATTTATTTATATTTAAACCAGATTCACTACATTTCCTTTATTGTTACTACACAGGATTTATGCAATTTTACCCTTTTTTAAAAAATGGGGAAACTAGCCCTTGAGAGTAGAAAAAGATTTCTAACCCATGGCGGACTACTTTACATCTCAAAACACAAGAAGGAGGGAAGAATATTACTCCTTCTTAACTGGTTTTGACACACAGGACTTTCCAAAAGGCCTACTACTCACACCCATTCTCACATGGGGGTGTGACAGGGGTAATTTAGAGGAGGGTCTGGTGGTACCCAGAGAAAGAAAGCCCAATCCACAATGCCCAGTATTCAGGGCTTAAAAAATGCTAAATTGGCTGTTTACATAATACAATGAATAATATTCTTCGAATTATACATTTTTGCTATTCATAAAATCCCCTTCTCCTCCTTTCTCCCAAATCCATATAAAGTATATGCAATGCATGTGATTGTATTTCAAAAACACTTAATACTTAAAAACAAAGTCAGAACTGTAGTTATTCTTTACAGGCAGTGGACAGAGGTTTACACGACAGCCCCGACTCAAATGGGCCTAAAGATGGAGATCAAGAAACCTTTTGATCAAGTTAGAATGCACATGACTCTACTTGAGATTTGGTGCCCATAGGAAATCCAGCAACGACTGAAGAGATTCAGGTGTCCCAAAGGTCATTGGAAAGCACCCTTAGAAAAACACGAGAAAGTATACTTTCCAGGTTTACAAATTCTAAAGTTACAAAAGACATCTGAAATAAAGGCAGGGGCTGACACCAGTGAATGCCAACAGAAACTGTCTGTATGATCACTCAGGTGCTACTGCTGAGATGTGGGACCCTGACATGAGTTTGGGTCTCCTTATGTACCTCTATAGCATGCCTTCAGAGCACATGATGCATGAAGACGATAGAGGCCTATACCCAGTCATCTACACAAAAGTGTCCTCTATGCTTGACCTGCTTCCCACACTTGTTTAGAAGGCAGTGACTAATTTCTGATTCGAGCTGAAGTGAAAGTCAATTACTCTTTGAGAATTCATAATCCACCTAACTTGAGAGTTAGTTCTGACTTTCAAACTTTGGGCTCCAGCCAACATTTATAGTATCGAAAGGATAATTTTGTGCTGACCTTTGCTCTCTTTCTTTTTGGAGCCTTTCTTCTTTTTGTCTTTGTTCACGAGCAAGGCGTCGTTTTTCTCCCAAAATTTTTGTTGCCTCCTCAGCATTCATAGTCCCTGGTGTGCTTTTATTACCAGACTCTAGTTTAAATTAACATGGGACACAGTTAGTTTAGGGAACTTACTGCCTCTCGGTCCAATAAAGAAGTACAAGACAACCAACAATATGAAAAGCAAACAACATGTACATGGTCTAAAATTTAATAAAAGCAATCTATAAGTGATTATATAAAAGATTTTGTTCAAAACCACAATCCCCCCACCCCCAACAAAAGAAGTACCACTTTCTTTTTAACAACTACTTGTTCCAAAATGAAATAATGTACTTCTCTTGCTTTGGCTTATCTATTTTGAGATACCTGACTAAATTGATCCTATGGGAAAAAAGGATTAAGACATACTAAATATAGAGGAAAACAAGCTTTATATTTGGTTGAAATGAAGTGTACAAATCTTAAATACTTGACTAAATAAAAATATATCCAGCATGCAGTTTAAAATTTGTGCTTCACTTGTATTGAACAATTTCTGTTTAGCTAACCATTAATAATAGTGTATTATGATATTTGGTTGATCATAAAGTGGCTAACTGTAGATAACCAAAGAAACCAAGACTCGATAAAATAAGCTGACCACATTAAGGCATATTATAATATTTTAGACCATGTGACTAATTTCTTTTAAATAAACCACATATAAAAAATAATTTTAAGACATCAGGAATGAATAATTTATAATAAAAAGATTGTTCTTGTTATAAAGAATTCACCGTGGAATTCCTTCAAAGAGTAAAATCTCCCAGTGTATTTAAAATTAAGAAATGTCAACGGGTAATAAAAACACATGTGACAGGTAAAATACCAATATGGTACTTTCAGGAACCCAGACACATGGCCTATGTATGGCAACTGACCTACAGCTCCTGAACAAAATCTGCTCAGTTTCAAATGGCTAAATGTGCTCTCTCCAAGGATGGAAAATACCATAGGGCCATTCACAGAACCATCCACTGTCAGAGCTAGAAGGGCCCATAGGGATTCCCAAGACCAATGCACTCATCCAACTGGTACTTTTAACATCAGTTCCAAAATGGATTTCCAAAACAACAAGGGGGTAGAGGTAAGAAGCTCTGATAAGGAAAAGTAAGCAGTGCGCCAGTGACTGGTTAAATTTTATCTAAAAGAAATCCTGCTCCCTAAAATTTTCTGAATTGGGGAATAAAGTGAAGTTGACTAGTCCTCACACTTTACCATTTTCTACGTTGCCAAAATATAAACTTCTCAGTGAAGGAACTTACCTTCATAGGTCATATGCTTTTGGTTCACAGACTCAGAGCTGTTAGTGATTTTAGAAACTGCCTTTTTCTTTCCAATAGTACTACTACTTAATGTACTTTGTGTAAATAGGGTACGCTGAACACGAGTTCTTTTATAGGAAGAAGATTCTGTTGATTGTTTCGACATGGTGGGTGAGAGTGATGGAGGGTGATTCTTTTGGATTTGCCTGCTGAGAAAAAGTAGTAGTTAATAGAAGTCTGATATGGTTTTGTAATAAATGTGTGCCAATTAATTTTTAGTATACTATTTCATCAAATATATTATGAGATGATATTTTATAATACACAAAACCTTGGTCTATTAAAGGTTTTTTTCTTTACGTTTACATTACCATGCATACTGAATTATTTCAACTATGAAACACTGATATAAAATTTACCCCAGTAAAACAAATATCAGGAACAGTTGCAAATAAGCTACTTACTTAGCACTGATGGGAGAGGGTGGACGCCATCCATTTGCAGAAGATGGCCATTTATAACATGGTATGTGTGATGACAGGCGTTTCTTGGTAACAAGGTTTGATGTCTGTTTGTCTACTTCCGACTTCTAAACAGATTAATACACTCAGATTAATTAAGAAATTACTAGCATTTGCCTTACTGCGGCTGGGTTTTCTTTTTAAGAGAAAAATACTGACTAAAACATAATTACAGCTCCTTAAACTCTCAATTTTCCTTTCATGCATGAGAATTAGGTAGAGATACGTTCTTCTAGACTAACAATTCTGACTAACAATTCATATTACACAATTCAAGCAAGGTCATATAAATAATTAATTTAAAAGAAATGTTTTACTTCAAAACCTAATTCTATTTCTAAATCTTAATTAAGGGTTTGCAATAATTCTCAAACATTTCTTTGGAGTTTAGAAGCACAGTCCATATAAACTGTTATATCTTCTCCCTTCTACTAAAAATTAATATTTCAGCTTTGGGTGAAACTCTGGTTTTAAAATCATAAAATCATTCAAGTGAGTTATCCTATTTTAATAAGTTTATTGCAGAACACTATAAATAATAAGTTGTTAATATTGGGAAACGTGACCTACCACAATCTATACAATTAAATATACAGATTTTAATAGAAGATTGGTCAATAAAAGGCACTTGACAAACCTGTGGAGTGTCTCTCACTTTCACCTCAGAAGATGTTACCACGTTCACCTCAGATCTTTCGACATTCACCTCAGAAGGCGTTTCCACGTTCACCTCAGGTCTTTCCACGTTCACCTCAGGTGTTTCCACGTTCACCTCAGATCTTTCCACATTCACCTCAGAAGGCGTTTCCACGTTCACCTCAGGGGATGACTTGGGGGGCACTTCCACATTTGCCACAGAGGGTACTTCCTTGCTTTCTTCGGATATTGCTTCCGTGCTCTCCTCAGGGATTGTTTCCATGCTAGCCTCGAGGAATATGTCCATGCTCGTCTCAGATAATATTTCCATGATCATTCTAGGGGATGACTCCATGCTCACCTCAGGAGATGAGTCCATGCTCACCTCGGGTGATGGATCCACGCTCCCGAGGGACGCATCCAAGCTTCCTTCGGGTGATATTTCTTCCGCTCTGTTAAGAATTTCTTCCACACTCACCTCGGGGGGTGCTTTCACGCTCACCTCGGGGTATGCTTCCACACTAGCCTTGAGGGGTGTTTCTACTTTCTCCTGGGCAGGCATTGCCCCTGTTGACTTGGAAAACACTATAGCATTCTTCAATTCATCACTGCTACGGCTAAGAAAGGGCATGTTTGTATACCGCATTACAGGGTCATTGATGCCTGTGGGTGAATGAGGAGAGAAAATGAAATTCCACAGTTAGAAATCCAACAAAATGGAAACACACCATGAAACAGTATGAGAACAGGAATAGTGAGGAAAGAGAGACTGTGTTTATTAGGAAATGATAGAGATTACACACAACACGGAAGTGTTTAGTGAAATGAATCACAGACATAGCCCAGAAGCATGACAAAGTTGGCACTTCAGAAGTATCACCGCCAACAGAGGCATTGTGAAAGCAGTAATCCACTATGGATGAAGATAAGATGCTTCTCCAAAGTTGATGTTTGCAATAAGCCATTTCTATTTTTAATCACACTATAGTTCAGAATGATTTTCATAGAAAATTATAAAATTTTCAACACTTTCAACAACTTCACCAGGACCAGAGAACTTACCATTACTGGTGATTAGGTAAGACACTCTATACATGATTGTTTTAGAATAGAATGTAAAAAAGAGCATTTTCTCTCTCATACTAAAAATTGTTCATTTGAGACATGAATGGATCCCGAGAAGATTGTGCTAAGCAAAATAAGTTAGACGGAAAAGGACAAGAACCATATGATGTCACTCATATGGGGGATGTAAAACAGAGAACAAAGAAAATAAACAAAAATTCATTGACATAGACAACAGTATGGTGGTTACCAGAGGGGAAAGGGGATGAAGGGAGGTCGAAGAGGGTAAAGGGGGTTAAATACATGGTAACAGAAGGAGACTAAACTTTGGGTGGTGAGCATGCGATGCAATATACAGACAATGTATTATATACAGAATTGTACACTTGAAACATATAATCTTATTATTAACCAATGTCACATCCATAAATTTAATTTAAAAAATTATAATAAGACATTAATCAGAATGGTCTGGATCTCCAAGGTCTCTTCCAGCTTTAACAATCTAAATATTTTTTGCCTAATAAATGGACAAAAACGGTAAAACTTGATACTAATGTTGGTAACCAAGCAACTTCATAAATTGCTGGTAGGAGTGTAGACTTGCAT
This sequence comes from Pteropus alecto, assembly GCF_000325575.1. Lineage (NCBI taxonomy): Eukaryota > Metazoa > Chordata > Mammalia > Chiroptera > Pteropodidae > Pteropus > Pteropus alecto. The sequence goes on along the minus strand of NW_006440152.1, from coordinate 38,107 downwards.
GTGCTCTCTGGGGAGCATTTTAGCGGTAACATATCAAAAGCCATTTAAAAAAGTACATACTATTTGTTTCAGCAATTTCACTTCTAGATTTATACTTAAGAAAAAAATCAGATAAATGAAAATGTAATGTACAAGGCTACTTATTATAGCATTGTTAAAATACTGACACAATTGAAAATATAATCCAAATATTCAAGAGGAAATTTGGACTACACTAAGGCAGTCATTAATAATATGCAATTTTTGGACATAAAAAATAATACATATTGACAATATGGATGGACCTCGAGATAATCATGCTAAGTGTAATAACCCAGACAGAAAAAGTTGAAAATCACATGATATCACTTATATGTGGGATATAAACCTAAAAGCAACAAATGAACAGGACAAACAAATGGAGACTCAAGGACATGGGCTACAGACTAGTGGTTCCAGAGGGTAGGGGAAAGAGGGAAAGGGGAGGTAAATGGGATAAAGGGGGTCAAATATGTGGTGACAGTAAGAAATCTAACTATGGGAGATAAACACACAGTATAAATATATATATGCCTTACTCTTAAAGTGTACAGCTAAAACTTATTGGAATTCGTTAACCAATGTCACCATAAAAATTAATTAATTAAAGAAAAATAATAATGTATATTGAGTTTA
>NW_006440152.1:29277-37362 GCF_000325575.1 Pteropus alecto | reverse complement strand
ATAAATATTTTTTATTTTTAAAAAATGTATTTGGTGGTGGCTTTAAGACTTGGTAAATTTGTCACATTATCTTTAAATATGGGTGGCAAAGTTTTGTATGATCTCATCAAATAATAAAAATAGAACAAATTACCAAAGATTGACTTATGAATTAAATATTATTTTTCAGTCCCTCATCTTTGGTGGAGAATATTTTATTGACATATCTGTATGTGCCTAAACAGTCACAGTGTTTAATACCAATAGTTTGTGCTACAGAAAATACAGTAAGTATAACTTGATTTCTATTACCTATAAAAATTTAAGACAAAATGTTGATTTTTTTTACGGAAGTAATATATTAAAATAATATGAAAGTAATTAGAAATATCTCACAATAGATTGGAGAGAGGCTGGTAGAAAATAACCTGACACACATATAACTGGGCATAAACAAAGTCGGGAATTTAAACCAAAAGAAGTTGGACTACCAGAAAGTCTTTGAGAACATTTTATTTTATTAATCATATGAATATTGACAGAAAAAAGAGATGGGATATATTCTGGAAAAGAAAAAGTGGAGAAAAAAAGGGGGAAAAAAAATGATGGGAACAATGCATTCGAGCTCTCCATTACTGAGGACTTCTAACTACCCATGGGCATGTCTAATACTATATAGGTAACTTATAAATGAGAAAATCCACATATCCCTGAAGATTTGTTTTATTTCACTAACAATCTTTATGTTCTTAATTAAAAGCTGAAGAGCAGCTCAATATTATTCTTCAGTATTTCAGGAAAAAAAAGGAAGGTGGAGTAGGACACTTTCTCCCTTGATATTACGTTTTCTATACTTTTAAAATCCAGTACTTTTTACAATACTGTGACATGTAAGCACAGGTCAAGAAACTCATAGCTTTAAAATTTAATAACCACCAAAATTACCTATGTCATCCTATGAATTACCTATTACCCAGATAACTACTCTACCATGCTAGAAGTCATAAAATAAATATGCAACATACAATATTGGGTAAAAGCACTCATTTTTGAAAGCTATTGATTCAAAATGTATGCCTTACTGTGACAAATTAACTGATACAACCTACTCTTTAAGTGCAAAAAGTTGCACTTTCCAGCTTTCTACCATGCCTGTTACCTGGAGTATCTTTTCCAGGGATTGGTAATGAAGCAGCACTTTTGCTTCTGGCTATTGCTGCTTTTGCTGGGACAATCAGGCTCATTATTAAATCATTCTCCCAAAGTTCGGTATACAGCTGCTGAACTATATGATGAGAAAAAACAAAAAGGATTCAATTTGAAGCCTTGAAAATATTGGAAAGCAAGAAAGACTAATGTGAACTATTGTAACTTTCTCTGTCAAAAAGTAAATGCAATGAAAACAAGACATACATGATAGTGAAAACTACCACCTGATCAGACTGCATTGTTAAGGAAGTGTACCTGAATAAAGGGGGAAAGGCCCCAGCATACCACAAAAACCCCAATTAAGGAATCTAGGTAATATATTTAACAAAACCATACTCAATGGATGGAATCTTTATGGAGAGGAATGAAAAAACAACTTTGACATGGATTTCTATGGTCATGCTGGTCAAGTCCATTGCCAAAAGCTCCAAGGGACTGACTGAATTCTTTTGCTAAAAGTGAATCTTGTTGTAAATATCTTGCTCCAATAAATTTTTATGCTCATAAAGATCCTTGGGACAATGGCATTTGTTATAACAGGATTTGATCTGAATCAATGAACTGGAGAGTCTTCTGTAAGTGAATGGTTCGGTATGAAACAAAAAGCAGCAATCATGTTTGACAGGGAAAAGTTAGCAGGGAAGGTGTTAGAAACTACTTTAAATAAAGAAGTACTTTAGTAATAATTGTGAAATCTTGCATGCAATAATCAGCAGAGAAAACATACACAAAGGATAGACTTGGGGTAATACTATGAAGCAACAAAGCAAAGCTTTGAAGTTCCAAATGTGGCCGGTAATTCAGAACTGCTAAATGCAAATTGATGAAATGTTTGAAGGGAGTCAAGTCCTCTAGTACAAATCTATCTCTTCCAACATGTATCATCTAGTTCGTCAGTTTCATTAAAGACTCCTTGCTCAGATGATGGCAGAATTATCTATTTAACTCTTCTGGCTTCAGCCAAATAAGCACGGCGCCGAAGTACATTTTTTAGTTAAAGAAGGGATATTCTGGCTTTCAAATTTAGGAATGACTTTTCAAGTAACTGAATGTTGACATTCACATCTCTTTTAAACCACTATTTAAGACTGGTACTGAGAAATAAATAACCACCTGCTTTTCCTTCCTTTTGCTCTTCCTCTGTAGGTGAATGCAGTTTCCTATGTCTTCTAAAAGATGAGTTTATCTTCTTTTCTGTTTTTTCTGGAGATCAAAGGCAAAGGAATATTATATTTTACAAGCTCTTTGAATATATTATTTCAGAAGCGAGTCACTCCTTTTTTCAAACATTTTCTATTTTATCTGCACTTACTTGTAAAGAATTTATTTAAGTTTCAAATATTATGTAGAGCTTCTACATCCCCAAACTTAAAACTAGTTTAACTGTTTAACTCTTTAAGTTATCTAAAATAAAATAAACTTATTTAGAAAATTGTAAAAATTAAGAGGGGAAAATATCTGATACAACTTGACAACATCAAAGTTCCCAAATTAGAAGTATACAACCTTTAATTTTGGATACAATCCATGATATCTACTGCTAAAGTAACTTATACTTTAGTTATAACTAGTATTTTTAAAACAAAAATGATCATTACCACATGATACAGATGTACAATTTTAGCAACCCAAATCATTCATAGGGAAAACAATTTGTTTTGTGTAGATACTTTTCCATTTCACTTGACATATTCTGGCTCAGAATATTAAGGAATGTCTGTTTAAAGAATAACTTTTCTTTTGGGGACAAATTAAAGTACATATTGACAATACAGCATCATTTGAAAATTCCTGAATTGATAATATAATTGAGCATTGTGAACCACAGAAGTGTAAATGATTCAGTTAGGTGGTTAAATCACACATCCTTTATTATTATATTGCAAGAAATGTCAAAATGCTATAAAGTTATGAGTCAGCAATGAACAGAAGAAAAGTAGACTATTTGAATCAGCCAAGATTTAAAATAGGGCTATTTAAAATATTACAGATTATATTATGAACTTCATTTGAGTTTAAAGTGCTCATCTCTGGATTGAATAGGTTTCATTTCAATTTGACGGGATTTTACAAAGATAAGCCACTGCCAATATTGATTTTATTTCCCCTGGAACCAATGATTACAACATTCATCATTTCAGGGTGTGCAATATACTGTACCTTTAGGCAAGTTATTTTACAAAGTGTCTTCCACACACCTTCTTGTATTAAAAACTTGTAAAGAAATCATTTAAAAAGTTACTTGGAATTGTTCCTTCAGTGCGATTTAACTAATTATTACTGTGAAAGTCATCACCTGTCCCTTCTCTTTACATGTTTCACTAATATGGCAAGTATGCATATTATTGAAAGCATATTAGTATTTGCTCATTATATTAGAAAGTATAGTAAGCATCTCTGGAAGAAATCTTTGCTAATTCCTCAAAGCAATTAGATAATAAAACAAAGATAATGCTTGTGAAAAAATTAAGCTATATTAAAATGAAAGCATATAAACATGACATTGATGTGAATGTTATCTAATCTTTCTAAAGGATTGAGTTGGTGGAAACTAAATTAATTTTCTTATATGACAAACAAGGTGCTAGAGAAAATCTTCCCACATTAATCTATGAATGGACCTACGCTATATATAAAAGTGCTTTGGGAAAGCATATTGAGGGTAACTGTGGTTCAACTTTTGTTAGAACATTACAGGAGAAAACGTGATGCACCCAGACTGATGAAAAACCTTGCACGCAAGCTCATCGTTGGAAATTGTATGACTCCTAAAAGTACAAATAACATATGCAAGAATGAACAAAGCTAAAATCACTTCCAACATATTCAAACTATAATATTTAGACAAAAATGGAAAAATCTTTCCCACTAAGTTAACTACTGCTACAATTATACTTTAAATGAGATCTAGAATCTTTTGCTGTACTGGAATTTTTAGAGCAATCAGCATTGCTCCAAAAAATGTCAAAGCACCTAATAATACAAAAAAAAATACTTTTTAATTCAAATTATGCCTTTTTTTCCCCATTCATAAGGTACAAAAGTGGTATTTCTTTTTTTAATGACTAAGTTTAAGGGAATGCTATATAATGTTGGCCATGTTTTCTTCCTTCCGTGATCATTTCTATTTTTTCTTTTTTTTTTAATTTTTATTTTTCAATTACAGTTGACATTCAGCATTATTTTATACTAGCTTAAGGTATACAGCATAGTGGTTAGATATTTATATAATTTATGAAGTGATGCTCTCGATTAGTCTAGTACTCACCTGGCTTTAAATGAACATAGTTATTATAATATTGTTGACTATAGTTCCTAAGCTATACTTTACATCCTCACGACTATTCTGTAACTACCAATTTGTACCTCTTAATCTCTTTACCTTTTTCACCCAGTCCCCCAATCCCATCCTCCCATCTGTCAATCATCAGTTTCTTTTCTGTATCTGAGTCTGATTACATTTTCATTCATATTTTTTTTTAGATTCCATATAAGTGAAATCATATGGTATTTGTCTTTCTCTGTCCGACTTACTTCACTTAGCATAGTACTCTCTAGGTCCATCGGTGTTGTTTCAAAAGGTAAGATGTCATATTTTTATGCCTGAATAATATTCCATTGTGTGTGTGTGTGTGTGTGTGTGTGTGTGTGTGTGTACACTTCTTTATCCAACCATCTATTGACGGGCACTTAGGGCACTTCCATATCTTGGCTATTGTAAATAGTGTTGCAGTGAACATAGAGATGTATATATCTTTTCTTTGGATAAATACCCAGAAGTGCAATTTCTGGGTCATAAAGTAGTTCTATTATTAATTTTTAAGAAACCTCCATACTGTTTTCCATAGTGGCTGTACCAATTTGCAATCCTACCAACAGTGCATGAGGGTGGGTTCCCCTTTCTCCACATACTTGATTTATTGATGATGGCCATTCTGATAGGTGTGAGGTGATCTCATTGTTGTTTTAGTTTGCATTGCTCTGATGATTAGTGATATTGAGCATCTTTTCATATGTCCTTTGGCTATCTGCATGTCCACTTTGGAGAAATGCCTATTCAGGTCCTTTGCCTGTATTTTTTATTGGGTTGTTTTTTTTTTTTTTTTGGTGTTGACTTGTATCACTTGTATTTTTATCTCCAAAAAGAAAAAATTTTTTTTTGCTTGATGAGTATGGTTGCTTAATTTTTTTTAATTATCAGTGAGAAGCACCATGTACTACAAGCCAGAAATGGTCAATGACACACAGTCAGGTAATAATTTTTTTTAAATAAGGAACACTAAATAAAAGGACAAATACCAGGAGCAAAAGTATCTGAAGTATCCATAGTAGGTAACTTCATTGGGATCTTAACTACAAAACCAGGAAGGTAATTATACTTGCCTGTCGATTTTACAAGGTTGTTGTGAATAACAAATATATGTGAAGCAGATCAATCTGTCCACTGCTATATATATGCTATTATTTTCCTTAAATAAGGAATTATTCATGAAACTTAATGAAAATTGAATGATTAGTTTAACTAGTCCCTAGAAAAAAATGATTTTGTTTATAGGTTAGAAAGAATATGAATTAATTTTAAAATAAATTATTGTGCCACTTAATGGCAACGTCTTTTGGTTGAAATGTTTTAGTTTGGGCTACCTGAGCCCTACAAACCCATCTGATATGATTAATACACAAGTCACAAAATGAGGATTTATATTGATATTTATACTAATATATTAATTTTATATACACATGCATATATTGATATTTATATTGGTATACTGATGAAGTACAAAATGGTAATGACCATCTCTATCATCTACTGTAAAACAATGTGATATTGCTCTTCTGAAATCAATCTAAATGTTCCACAATATAAAGAATAAGTGGTACTGTAAAAATACATATAAAGAATTGATTTATTTGAAATTCAGTGGAATACATGAAATAACTACTTACTTTTGGCTATAGAATTTTGAAGACCTGCAGATGACACAGTCGTTTGTTTTTGCAAACCAGAAGTCTCCTGTTCAATTTTTTCAGTAGATACAGATCGTTTATTGACTGAGAAAAGATATAATATTTACTATATACAATTTTAAGAAAGCATCATTAGCTGAAACAAAACGAGTTCATGATGTAGTTCTATGGAGCATAAATATGCATTAATTAGGTACACAATGTTCATTGTCAGTCATTTCTTTAAAATTGTATGTATTTAACTTATGTTTTATGAAATAGTGTAGAATTATGTCCACATACATGAAAATTTACAGTATATCAATAGTAAACGGCAGATTTATTTTTTAAATGTGCGTTGAATAAAGCTGTATAAAGTGTATTGATTATCATTTTTATACTGATTACAAGTTTAAATGTTAAGATTTTAGATCCATTAGATAAAATAAAACTATAAAATTTTCACTGTTTCTTTTGCAATCTCATGACACAGATGAAATACTGTGCACATCAGAGCACATGGCAGTATTTTCATTGAAGATACAAAACTCAAAACCTTGTTCTAAATGCAAGCTTATGGTAATAGCCAATATTTAATATGAGCATGAATGAACTTCAAGTTCAATAGTTGTATTAATTACCAGTTTTACTTCCAGAATTTACTGTTGTAGAACCTTCCCATGACCATCTTTTTTGACGTTGATCAACACGGTTGCTCCGCTCCAATGTACGAGAGAGAGCTGCTTTGAATTTCTCCTATTTAAAATAAATGCCAACAATTTTTACACATTCCTTATAATGGTTAGTATAATTTTGATCTGTGGGTTATAAAGCAATACCACCATCACATTTTATATCAGGCAAAGTTTTTCGTATCAGGTAAAAGTTAAAAATAGAGACATGTTTCAGGTATCAGTCAATATCAGTGCTTCTCCTGAATAACTAGGTTTTAATCTTATGAATCTGAATCGAGGAACTGATCATACTTCCTTTTGCCTTTATCACTGGGAAATTTAGAACCAAATTTGTAGCCTATTTCTAGAAACTATACGAAGACTGAGTGGTCCACTTTTGTGTTTGCTAATCATACCTTATGTTTTATTTTTTCCTACTTTAATTTTCCCCTCTGCTTGACTCCCTCAAACATTTATCATCTGGTTGTAGTATGTATTTTTAAAAATACACTTGAAATTCTTTTTAGAATGAGGAAGGAAAAAAGTCAACTCACACACAGAAGTGAAATCTATGCCAGAGTCATCTATTTTACCCACATTTATAACATCTTAAATTCTGGTGTTAATATAGTTTTAAAAAGATAATGATGAGTTGGTCTTGACTTCGACTCAATTTAAACTGCTCAGGATAACAGCTATACAAATTTAAATGTCATACTGTGGCAAAACAACTCCACTGCCAGAAATTCTTAGATATTTTTCATCCCGGTGCTATAACACACCGTGGGCTATACGCAGGTAAGCAAATCAACTTCTGGGCCAGACGGTTTTCTATTTTTCTCTGACAACAACCGTTTCTTAGCAACATCATACTTATAAAATCCCCACTATTTCTCAGGCCAAAGAGGGTAAGCATACCAGGAAAATGGAGAATCATCATATCCTCTACAGAGAATAGCAACTGCAATTCTTAAAATAAAATGTATGTAATGGCAATATTTTAAAATTATATTTTCTAACAGGAAGTTGTTCTAAATTACTTAGAAACCCAGAAAGTATAACGAAGACTAAAAACAGAGACTAATCTTGTATTAGTAAAACATTCCTGATTCCTAAGAATTCCATACCTGTTTCCAAATGCACCGACTCTCTGTGCTCTCAGGTTCCTTCGTGCATTTGTAGCTAAGATGTATCGCCCATTCCCCAAATTTGGGGTTTTTACCCTGCTCTACCTGTAGCCTACTTATAGTATCCCATGGTCCCTGCGCTGGGACAC
>NW_006440152.1:21414-29242 GCF_000325575.1 Pteropus alecto | reverse complement strand
CCCCCCCCCGCCCACATACACACCAGTTAGCTCTCTGGACCTTTTCTCCTTATCTTTCTGCCTCTTCTCCCTGCCATGTCTCTGGCTCCCTTTCTGTCCACAGTGTCATTTTGCTGCATTCTCTTCTTTTCTGTGTTCTCTCTCTCAGATTCCTCTTTCTCTAAGATGGTATGTTTTTTCTCTCAGTTTCTGGGACTCTCTCTCACCTCCAGGGCCCCTCCTCCACTCTGCATAAATAGTTTTCTGTTTTACCTACTTTGGTCCTCTGTCTTTACTTAGTTCATATTCTCTGTCTCTCTGTCTCTGTCTCTGTCTCTGTCTCTCTCTCATTCTCTTTAATATACCTAAGTAAATTAAGATGTTTCACAGAGGAAAATGAAGAGTGACAGAATAGAAATACTCAATGAGAGTCCATAAAACACTGGAATGTGAAAAATGATAGCATAAACAACCATAGAAAAAGGTTCAAAAAGACAGATAAAGTGGTACTGGGTCATGGATGGGGAAGAAATGTCACGAAGACAGTCCCAGAATAAGATCTACAGAAGGAAGAGAGGGCTGGGGATAAGGCATATGCAAGAGCAACCACGTGCACAAGGAAGGAGAAAAAGTGAGCACCACAGAAAAAGCAGCAAAGAAGAAGGCTCATGGGGAGAAATGAAGCTAAAGAGAAGAGAATAAGAAATGTAAAAATTAGAGCAACAGAAAAAAAGAGAAGATAAAAACACTCATACCGAGAGAACAGGCAGAAAGTCCAAAGATGGGGAAAGAAAAAGAAAGAAGCTAAAACAAAGAAAGCAGAAAGAAAAGTGAGGCAAACAGAGAACCAGAAGACAGACTAAGACTTATTTAGAGATCTAGAGTCATTGGAATAAAGAAAAAGAGAATGCCAGCAAGAAAGAGAATGGTGTGACAGAGAATGTACTGGATTTAGAAGAGTCAAGGATACTCAGAGCAAAGTAGTGGAATGACCTATAGGTGAAACATTTGGTCGCGTAGAGAATCATACAGAATGAGCCAGGTAGCCAGGTACCCATGTATAAACGATGAAATGCAAACTGACTGAAGAGGGACAGAAGAGAAAAAGAGAGGGCATCACAAAGGCAGTGACTCATACCAAGAGATTACCAAAGACACCAACAGAGTCCAGAAGGGAAAAGAGAGCAGTGGGCCACAAAACGACAAAGAAAAAGAAGGGAATGTGAGGAAGGTGAGAGAGGGTGCACACCAGAGGGAGCCAGGGGAACACATAAGTGAAGCAGTGCACGTAGTCCCACCATTAGAGGAGCTGAAAGCAGTAAGCCTGTCAGATGGGAGGCCTGTCAGGGAGGACCAGACAGTGGGTGTGAATATCAGGAACTGGAGCAACACTGGAAACTTTTGGGTAGGGGAGAGAGCCACTTAGAGCAAACTCAGTACCCCGTGTGCCATGTCCTGAAGGTGGACAGGGCTCTCTTCCTGGATCTGCACAGCTCCTCTTAACCTCAGCCAGTGGATCTACACTCCAAGGATCTGATGGGACAGGGGCAAGAGACTCTAATGCTTAAGAAAAGAAGAAAAGAAGAATTGGGATTGATTCCCTTTCCACAGGTTGGACCAGTAAAGACAGAGAAGGGATAAGAAAAAAAGTATTCCAGACCCAGGTAACAGTGTATAATTTGATTAACAGGCTAGAAAAATATATACCCTTTCTTCTCGTAATTTTTGTTTTCTTTTTTCTTCTGCGGATATTCTCCGCTGTTCATCTTTTTCTTTTTGTTCCCGCAGCTTTCGTTGTTTTTCCTCCATTTGTTTTTCATATCGGATCTTGGACCTTCTTTCTTTTTCAAGTAGTTGTATTTCTTTATTAGCTGCAACATTCCAAACACAAGGTGTAAGAGCCAAGAAAATATTTACATTTTCCACATTAGAAACAGAGAAGAAAAGAGTTAATATTTCTCATTCTCTTTCTTAAAAACAATGATCTATGCTGATAACTAAAGATTTGTTATGTACGTGAACAGAGATGGCTGCTAAAGATTCATTTTCACTGGGTATTCATTTAACTCCAGAGAAATAAATTAGCTTAGATGACTCCCATCCTGCCTAAACCAAAATTCCAAAGAAGAAATAGTTTCATTCATGTGATATTTCTGCTGACTTGAGGTAAACTCAAGGCCCTATCAGCTTAAAGTACTGTACTTTAAAATAATAATTAAAAAAAAATACAGCCAGAATGTTTTTTTTCCTTCTACTAAGAAACTTCTTTCAAAGGCCTCATATCTATACAGACTATATTAAGTTCATTGACTTAGTCACATATCACATTTTGATGTTTTCCTCTATTCAAATTTCCCCTCACTTAATCCTGGAGAGCATCTATGCAATTGTATAATACTCCCCCCTACCAAGAGCTAGGAAGAAACGGCTCCTCACCAAAACAAAGATAATTGATATTCCATTTGAATGAAGTTGAGCACAGAACTGTTAGTGGATTTACAAGACCAGAGTAAGAAAATATAGTTGAAAAAGCATCCTCTCAAGTTGTAGAAAGATTATTCTTTTAGATCCTAACTGATAAAAAGTTACACTTGAGAAGCAAAGCGATCAGTGAAAGATACCTTATCTATGTTAGAAATTTTTCAGCAACTTCATTTTCATGTTCAGAATCATTTTTACTTAAATCCCATTCTGCTTGTTTCTACAAATGTTGAGAAATTTTCATACCTTAGTTTTCAGAAAATTAAAGCTAAGAGAAACTACTACTTCAAAAATTAAACAATTTAGTCAAATACTTTTCATGGGCCCTCTTTATCTGATTTAGTATAAGCATTTAATCCAATATGATGCATACTATAAGTGTAATCTATCATACAAACAGATAAGGAAAAGTAAAACCACTTTGGAAATAAAACCACTTCATCCATTTTGATTTTTTTTTAAGTCAAAACTGTACCATCTTGTTGTCGCCGCTGTTCTTCCCTGCGCTCCTTTGCTAATTTTTGTTTTAAATCATTTTTAAGAACAGATCCGTCCAACACTGAAAAAAAGAAGAGTTAGACATTAATAAGATCCCAAATTTTGATAAAGATACTTTGACATCTCCCAAAGCATTCAAGAAATCATACCTGGTTTAAATGTTGATCTTGAATTCGAGGGTTGAAATGGAAGAGAGCTAAAGCCGCTCTGATTCCGTCTTTCCTGAGCAATGGCATGAGCGGCAGCAACTAAAATACAGGGAGATAAATTAGATATTAAGAATACAAACAGCTAAAACAGGGTCAGCAAAGCACAGCCAATTGTGTCTTTGATGATAAAGGATAGCATCTCCTCCTTAAGATGAAGTCATGATGAATTAATCTGGGTCAACAAAGACATACTGAGTTCATGATGTTCGACAAAAATTTCACAAAGAATTAAAAATGTGTGCTGTGGATGTGCCAGCATATCTGTGGATATAGTTGTTTAGTGGGAGTAGCAGCACCAGTTTGTAGATGAATAGGAGCTAATGATTAACAGCTTTTAAAAATGCCTCAGATAAGACACTATGCCAAGTACTAGAAAAACTGAGCTGGCAAGGAATTGGAAAAAATGTCTCACCATAAATTGGGAATTTAGAAAACATTTGGAGTTTATGGATCTTAATTTGGAAGCAAAAGTGTCAACAGTGAGATCCTCAAAGGTTAGGCCCAATATTAAGGAATACATTTATAAATGATCTAGATCAGGGGCTTTTTACCCTGGCTGCATACTAGAGTCACCTAAGTTGCTTTTAAAAAATTTAGCAATGCCTGCCCCTCCCTGCCCCCACTCTCTTGGGGGTGGGGCCCAGGCCTTTGCAGTTGCTAAAAGCTCTATTCTGATGCACAGTTAAGGCGGAAGACCACTCAAGGAATTTCCAATTAGATGGTATTATTCTAGGTAGAAAAATGTCAAGCAGACATAAAATTATACAACACAAATTTACATATATCCTGTATAAACAGGCAGAAAAGTGGTAAATAAACTTCAATGGGAGGTGATAGGTGTAAAAGGTGAAGAGGAATTCAGTCCATAATAGTGTGTTTGCACGGTGACAGATGATTACTAGACTTGATGTGGTGATCACATTGTAAGGTATATAAATGTCAAATCACTATATTATACACCTGAAACTATACTTAAATGTATACCAACTATACTTAATTTTTTTAAAAAAATCTTCAATAAGGGTGAAATATAAGATAAGGGGAGCACCATTTGAGGGAAATAAAAACTAAAATTCTAGGATGATATGCAAACAAGTTATTACAGTGGTTTCCCTGAAACCTTTAATTCCACGTATGGCTGTTTCTAAAATACCCTACGATGCTGGGCATCTTCAGGAAGGATCTGGAGATTAACACTGAAAACTCTTCTACCCTTGTAAAAAATCACAAGAAATATGCTCCTGTGATACTGCATACAATTCTGGTTTCTATATATCAAGGAAAATATAACAGCTGAAGATGGGCAGTTAAAATAATTAAGTGAATAGGGGGCTGTCGTAGTATGCATAGAATGAATGGACCAAGATGTTAGTTGTCACTGAGGAAAGATATCTTGGAGTCATTTTACAAAGTAACCTTGAAAGTGACATTACAATGGCTGCCACTGGGATCACCATTTCAAAAAGGGAAAAGGATTTTTATTACCCCAAAGACCTAACAGTTCAGATAATCCATGACCTAGATAAATTTGAAGATTAAATTCTTTCCAGCTTCCTTAATAATTCAACTACTGGCAATTTTGTAGACCACAATTATCCTCTGATTTTGAGTACTAGTGTATTGAGAAAAATTCTTAAATACACACTATAAATTAATTAAGCCTTCCTATATACCGCCCCTGCCCCCATAACATTTCTTTGTGAGCACAGAGAAAACAAGTTGTTTTTGCATGTTTGGTTTTCTTGCTTAGAGTCCTAAGGAAAGTCCATATTTTGGCACAATTTAGCCGACCATAAGGGTAATTTCTCTCAAAGTGTACAATTTTACCAGACTTAAAGATCTTATTAAACAGAAGTAACCTTAGAATTAGCTATGGTGGGACTAATGAACCAAATCATATAAATATTAATGTGTTAATATAACATCAAATCTGATTTTTAGACCTTTATATTGAAATTCCTACTGGCAAGAAATACATTCACCAAAAGGGCAGATTCTAAAAATTATTTAAAATTTCCAGGCAATGGAAGAAAGTCTTTATATCCGGTCTTAACAGAGTGAACATTTTATTCAATTCCATGAATGAGGGTATTTATTTATCATTCATTTTAAAGTAACAGTAAGGTGCAGGAAGTATATACAACAGTATTTCTTTAGTTTTTCTACTAATTCTAAATCTTAAATTAAGGTTAAAAGGTACCTTTGCCTGGAGATTAAATAAGAAAATGTGTAGTATTTATTACTAAAACTGAATTATAAATCTTAATCTATATTTATACTTTCCTAAAATCTGCCATAACAAATAATGTATATCACTTCACCATATACGAAGTTCTTTTCATTTGTATTACCTTGGTAAATTCTCATAACAATCCTATAAAATGGATATTATTGTTTTTTCCCCTTTTTTTTTTTACAGACAAGAAAACCGAAGCGAAACATAACTTTCCCAGGTCACACAGGTAGTAATGGTGAAGCCAGAACTTTATTCAATTGTAGATTAAGAAGCAACTTTACTTTGAAATATTACATAATTATCAAGGACCAGATTATACAAAATCCACATTAATCTTTATATGAGTTAGTTCATTATTCTCTCTTCAGCTACCTTCTAAGGTTACTGTATAGATTCAGCAAAAAATAAATGAAATATATGGGTTTAGGTTTAAATTATACTTTGAAAATAAGCAATAGAATGATTTTTAAATAAAGTATTTCTCTTTTTCTTTTTCCTTTTTAAAAAGAAAGCACTATTATGCTGTGGCTAAGAAAGGCCTAAGTTTAAAGAAAAAGTGTAAAAGAAATTACAAGAAAATCATCCTCTACCAGGGGAAAACTTAAAATCAATCATCCTATCTAGCCCAATAAAAGCCTCAGAATGAAATAAACCAAAAATAGGTGTCACTAGGATGCCAAAGTTAAAGAATGCTTTATATTTACTAGGTTTTAAAAAGACGTCATTGAAATTTTGAAGTCCCTTTTGGACATAAAGCATTTTAGCTCATTACTGACTTCAATACAGTGGAAAATTTCTGCTTCTCTCTGGGCCCCCCTCCCTTTTTCAACACATGCGCGTGCACGCATACACACACACACACATATATACATACATACATAGTGATACACGATCTGTGTCATTAGAGCTCTGCTCCACTAGGGCAAACTAAATGCAAGAAAAGAAAGACACTCGATGACAACTAGTTCAAGAATGGTAATAATAATCTTCCTAAGGCTGCACCCAAGCACAATCAACCAAAATGCTTAATGTCATGAGATGTCATTAAGTACACATCCCCATACTTAGTATCATCTGCCAGAGATGTTGCTCTTGAAATCACTCTCAGAATTCAACATAAAATCTGTAGCCCTACCTCCCCACAACCTTTCTTCTCCAAGATCCTTTCTTCTGTACTCGCCAGAAATAATAGAGCACATAAACTATTTTTTATTAGTATTTTTATTAGGAGGAAAGGACAGTTTGGAAAAAATGATTGAACAGGTTTTTTTTTTGTTATAAAAAGGGCTATATTTGTGGCAAAGAACCATCACACTATGAAACTAATTTTACAGATTAATAGATCTAATACTGTTATTTAGACCACAGAATAAAAAGAAGCAACCACCACAAAGCGCCCTATTTCATTTGCCACAAAGTGGCAAAACATTTCATTGACCCTTTGTCCCCTTCAGGAAACGCTGAGACCTTGAGGGCGGTTCTGGTCTAGCATGTGATGTTTTAAATTTCTAATATAAAATGGCAGCAAGGAAGTCAACTATGGTTCTAAGTTAAACCTTTTTGCATAGCTTTTTAAGTTTTTGGTTTGAAACACTGTGAATACAAGCAACTGTCTTAAAATTTTAAAATACTTTTCAATGTTCAATATACAAATGTCTTTTTTTGGGCGGGGGATATCTGGAACGCTGGTTAATTTAAGTCACTGAAACCAATGTCAGAAAGCCTTAGGTGTCAATAACCAATAAAGCAATCTGAATTTACTGCAGATTCTGTAGGTGAACGATTATAAGCTGGAGACAGAAAAGAGTTTTTCTACCTATAGAACGATGAAAGTGTATTTGCTTCTGACACATTCTTTGGAGGAATTGACTCAAAGCATTCTGAAGTAACATAAAGCCTCTCAATCGCAGCCAATCTAAATTAATTGTTCAATTGCAAATGAAAAAAAATCCCTAAGGATTTCAATAAAATCAACAAGATCCGTTTTATTCAAGTTGATGTAGGAGGCAACTAGCCAGAGAACTAGCTAAAAGCAACCTCCCCAAAACAAGAAATACTATCTCGCTCAGGTAGTGAAGCAGTCTCCTAATTAAGCAATGCGCTGCAAATTTTACAAAGTTAATGATTTTAAGGGGAAAAAAACTATGGCGATGGGACCAATTTGGGAGAAGCACTCTCAATCAGTTCAGCCTAGGGTCTGCAAGATGTCTCAGGGACGGTGACATCTTAGCGATGTCATGTGCTACAGCAGGCAAATCAGGAGGAACAGAGAGCCAAGTTTCATCCCAACTTCGACTCCCTCCTCAGCGGACCTTGACCAGGAGGGCGCGGGAGGTAAGCCTGTGGGAGAGGCAAGGACTGCGACCGCAGGAAAGAATCAGAGCGCGAGTGCCCATGGCTGAGGGAAAATTACAACCACCGGCGC
>NW_006440152.1:20855-21316 GCF_000325575.1 Pteropus alecto | reverse complement strand
AGACCGTCCGCCGGGTCCGGGGTTCTAACCCCCGACCCCGCGCCGCGCCTAGCAACGCCCGTTAATTCTGAAGCGCCCTGCCCAAGGGGGTTCGGCCATTGGCGGCGCTGGCCAGTCGTTTTCCCTAGCGTCCCTCTCCCACCACAGCTCCCATCCCATCCCAAGGAGGTCCAACGGGGATGAGGGGAGGACCGGACAGCGCGAGGCGACTCCGGAATAAAGTTTTCTTGCGCCCTCTGCACTGCTCCAACGGTCTCCGGGGCCACAGGAACACCGCATCCCGCACGGCCCGAGCCCCACCCACCCCCTTCCCGGGATCCCCCGTCCGCTCACCCATGCGTTCCCTCAGACCCCTCAGGGATGGAGCGTTACTAGCGATAGCACGCTCCGCCATCTTCCAAGCAGTAGAGCCCTGAACAGCAGCTGTCCCGAGGGCCACAGTGCGCAAGCTGGCGCGACAG